>NW_005187544.1:755774-757859 GCF_000239375.1 Pundamilia nyererei | reverse complement strand
GAAACAATACCATCCTGATTGGAGTGCTCTATTTCAGGCTGACAATATCCCCAGTGAATAGTTTTATGACAAATAATGTCTGGCTTTGCAATCATTAGATCTCGACCCAGTTGAACATGGGAGACATGTTTGACAGCTGTTTCCACTCCCACCACATAGAGACCGTCTCTTGAAAGTGTGTGTGTGGGGTTTTTTTTTTCTAATACAGTGCTCAAACTTGGAGAATCAATGCAAACTGAAGCTGCTTTTCTGTTGTGTGGCCATATATAATAACAGGATGCTAAAATGTTTCTCCAAATATTGTCAGCTTCAGTGTTTTGTCAAAATCTAATGACAAACATTAAAGAATATTTCAAATTTGATTTTCCACTATAGTGTATTTTCATTTTTGACCTGTAGCAGTAATAAGAGTTTAAATTATTATGTGCTTCATTCTTTCACTTCCCACAGGAAGCTAAAGACAGTTGATGGAATCCCACCGTTAACTCATTTCCTACCAACTGTTCGGACCATCGTGTATTAATTAACTATTGTTTACTTCCAAACACAAGCACTCACTAGATTTCTGCCAAGGCTTTTCAAGTACTGGCAAAAATGCCATATCCAGAGAGGCAACACTCTTGTTTTGCCAAGGCAATTTATTTTTGAAAGACTCATTCCAGGATAACATTGTTAATTTCCCAAGCATATTTTTACTAAACACCCCAGGCTTGCTGTACTACTAAATCATCATTCCATTGGAAAGAGTGCATCAATTTACAAGATATAACCTGTAATTCATTTGGCCAGTCAAAGTTTTAGTAACTAATGCTAATTTAATGTCTATATTCCTTTATGACTAACACCGCTTAGATTAAAAGGGATGTACTATCATACCCATTTTTTAATAAAGAGAAAAGTTCACATAACTACTTTTAGCAATGAGAGGAACAAACTACAGTTGTGTGAAAAAGTGTTTGCCTATTTTTTTTATGTTTTTCACACTTAAATGTTAAAGACAATCAAAAAATAGGTAGTAAATAGAAGTAAAGTTAACACAAAATGGAGTTTCTAAAGGAAGGTGGTTATTATTAAGGGGGAAAAAATCCAAACCTACATGGGCCTTTGTGAAAAAGTGATTGCCCCCATAAACCTAATAATTGGTTGGGCCACCCCAGGGCTCTAGACTAACTTTTTGCCACGGTTGCACTGGTGTGCCTAACGTTTTTTTCTTAGCTGCACCAGCACAAAAGTTAGGTGCACCCAAAGTAAACATCGCTTAACACCGCAGCTTTACATCTTCTTTTTTTTATTGTTTTCCATATAGACAATATTGATTTTGATTAACTAACAATCTTGTCAACACAAAGACCATAAGGCGCTCCGGATTATAAGGCGCATTAAGCGAAACCAAACAGCCAGATAAGTCAAACTTTACTAAACTCATTCTTCTTGCTTCCTCCACTTCCGTACCATTGATTCATTAGTGTTGAATTATCTCGCAGCTGCTCTATTCCCATGTTCGACTGCATCACTGATAGAGTTTGAAATCCCCTCCGTAAGCATGTCTCTTAACAGGTGCTATTCTGGGGTGCTTATATACACACAATGCGATAATATTATGTTGAAGCACGATACGTGAGGCTCCTGACTATAGTGCGACCTAGGATTGTTTTTTGGCGGAACATTGGCACATTGGTGGAATGTCCCTACATCATTTCCCCTTTCTGCGCGTCTGTGCAGAGACACGTATGACAAACAAATCGATCGAACAGCAGCAGCACGGAGTCGGTGCTGCAGCACTTCAGCAGCGCGTCCAGCTACTCTAAGCAGCACCTTCATGATTGGTTTAGGCCACTATATGGGCATAATGTTTTCTGCTGTTGGCCACACAGAGGCTTTCAGAGTTGCAGAGACTTTTTTTTTTTTTACTTGAGTGGCTGGTTGCACCTAGGATTTTTTCTAGTTGCACCATTGAGAAATTTGGTAGCATTTGCGACCAAATTGGTCGCACTCTAGAGTAGTGATAGGATTTCCGGCTCTTTTGGCTCCGAACTGGCTCTTCAGGTTGTTTTGTTGCTTTAATTAATTTATTATTAACAATAA
>NW_005187544.1:753852-754800 GCF_000239375.1 Pundamilia nyererei | reverse complement strand
AATTATTGTTTTTTAATGTCACAATTCCAACCCTGCTCCTTTATCCGGGCCTGGACCGGCAAAAGTGACCCGAAATTGGCACTCTGGTGGAGTTACTTTGTGTGTGAGAGTGTGTGTTTATAAGTAGTTTTAAACCTTGTGATCCACAAAACAGCATAACAGTAAAAGAACTGACTGCGTTACAGTCAGTGCGGGAGCAGCGGCTTCGCTCATGCGCGATTCATTTGCCGTTTGAATGCACAGGTGTGAACGTCTCCTGCCCTGAACGCAGCTGGGTGAGGACTATCCTCCACCTGGGAGCGCTTTGGCACGGGTGAGGTGCCCAAGACAGCACCGATGCCTGTTGAGAGTAAGAGCGATACACGTTTTCACGTCAAAAAGTCGTCATAAATAAGTCTCCAGTAATACCAGAAAAAGTCGCCAGATTTGTCGCTAGTCGCTTTTTAGAAAAAAAGTTGCTAAGGGGGTCTGAAAACTCGCTAAATATAGCAGCAGGAGACGTTCACACCTGTGCGTCCAAACGGCAAATAAATCGCGCATGAGCGAAGCCGCTGCTCCCGCACTGACTGTAACGCAGTCAGTTCTTTTACTGTTATGCTGTTTTGTGGATGAATCGGCAAATGAACCGCGCATGACCGCCTTCTCGTTTGGCTCTCAGCGAAGGCGGTCGCACTTTTTCTCCTCTCCTCCTTACCCTTATCTTACCTGCTTAGCCTCTTGTGTCCTTGTCTTGTCTCGTCTCGTGTGCATTACTTTCCCTCGAACAGTCTCTCACTGTCGTTCTCTAAAACCTAAAAGAGAATTATTTGATCAACTGGTCTCTGAATGCTATTGACACCCTTTTGTCTGGGTCTGGGCTCGGGAGAGCCCAAGTGCTCTGGAGGGACTTTCCCTGCCGGATACACGATGGATGGGTGGCTGGAGGGTCATGTGCCTGGCGGGACTGTC
>NW_005187544.1:750859-752310 GCF_000239375.1 Pundamilia nyererei | reverse complement strand
CATGCTGTCCTCCTGTAGCCCAGCATGAGTAGAGGTCTCTTTTTTTCCTCTTGTACCTTTCCTGCTGTAGTGTACATTTCAGTGATGTCATGTCTGTGTTGTATGTGTAAGGTCGGGGGGCGGGTTCATTCCACTGCAGGGCAACCTGCCACTGCATGTGGCGAATAAACTTTGAACTTGAACTTGACAAAGTCGCTAAGTTGGCAACTCTGCTTTCTCTGTCTCCCTCCCGCTCTGTTCCGGTGTTACTGCCAGTGTAACTACCGCCCCTCCCCCCTCTATCCAGCGCAAAGCACAAGGCTCACATGAGTGAAGCGGAAAAAAAAAACCCACAGCTCGCGATAAGGAGCCGGCTCGCGTCGTAGAGCCCTGCACCCTTAGCGGCAACAACTCAATCAAGCATTTGCAGTAACTGGCAATGAGTCTTTCACATCGCCGTGGAGGAATTTTGGCCCTCTTGTCTTTTAGAATTGTTATAATTCAGCTACACTAGAGGGTTTTTGAGCATGAACCACCTTTTTGAGGTTGTGCCACAGCATTTCAGTCAGGTTCAGGTCAGGACTTTGACTAGGCCACTCCAAAGTCTTCATTTTATTTTTCTTAAACCATCAGAGGTGGACTTGCTGGTATGTTTTGGATCATTGTCCTGCTGCAGAACCCAAGTGCGCTTCAGCTTGAGGTCATGAACAGATGGCCCGACGTTCTCTTTCAAGATGTTTTGGTAGACAGCAAAATTCACGGTTCCATTTACCACAGCAAGTCTTCCAGCTCCTGAGGCACCAAAACAGCCCCACATGATCATGCGACCACAACCATATTTTGCTGTTGGTATGATGTGCATTTTCTAAAATGCCACAATGACACACACCTTCCAAAAGATTTTACTTTTGTCTCATCAGTCCAAAGACAATTTTCCCAAAAGTCTTGGGGATCATCAAGATGTTTTCTAGCAAAACTGAGATGAGCCATTATGGCTCTTTGCTCAGCAGTGATTTTCGTCTTAGAACTCTGCCATGCTGGCCGTTTTTTTTTCCTGTCTCTTTTTTATGGTGGAGTCATGAACACTGACCTTAACTGAGGCAAATGAGGCCTGCAGTTCTTTGGATTTTCTTTTTGCTGTGAGATTCTATTTAAGTGATTTCTTGATTAAGAACAGATGTGGCAGTAATCAGACCTGGGTGTGACTGGAGAAATTGAACTCAGTGTTCTAAAGATGTGATACACCGTAGTTCATTTATTAATGGTGGTTGGTTTTCCCTTAATAATAAATACCTTCATTTGGAAACTGCATTTTCCAGTTTAGCTTAGTGGGATAAGCAGGTGCCCATATGTTTTCTTGTCTACCCTCACCGTACCTATCAAATAAAGACAAAGAAACTGCATTTTCTGTTTACTTCTGTTATCTTTGTCTAATATTTAAATTTATAGAATAGAATAGAATAGAATAGAAT
>NW_005187544.1:744488-749007 GCF_000239375.1 Pundamilia nyererei | reverse complement strand
ATGTAAATTATTCATAAATTAAATGACACTGCATCAAACAAACGGCAATAGTTTGCCAAAAATGTAATGCAGACTGCAGTATTTTCTGTCATATTCAGCTGTGTGGAATGTAGTTATATTTTGAAGACTGAAGAGTAGAAAGCAGGAGACAGAAGTCAATCACAAAGCCAGTATTTAATACTAATTTAATCCAAACAACTGCGAAATCCAAATCCAAGAAAATATGCTGATAGAAAATGAAAAATATCTGTGTTTGCCATTTTCACCATCTGTTTGTTATGAAAGTATGCTACAGTTGAAGGATAACTAACTAACAAATACATTTAACCAGTCACAGCTTTATAGGATTAATGGTGGCCTGACTGTCTAGGGCCAGAACTAAAGAAACAGCCTTTGCTATAAATTCCTGTTTTAAATCTACACGTGGCAAGAAAATGAGTGAGAAACAAGGAGCACTGCATGCTAACAGAGCTCACAATTTACAAAATCAATGCCACATTTTATCCAGTAAGACTCGAAACTAGCAATTGAGACTATAAATTGATCGCTACAACATTTTTTGAGTCATACATCAAGTGAACCATTCCTATTGACTTCTAATATTCGGTCTTTTATTTGGAACTAGAGGATGTCCCATGCTGACCATTAGAAAGAATGGTCAGCAGTAACTTTAACCCTGCTGACCATTCCTCAATGGTTTCACTTTTCAGGCTCAGGTAAAGTACATGTAACAAACCTGGCACAGCCACATAGGGCTGCAGCAAATCAAAGCCTTTCTTTGCGAATAATCACCTGAACATGTTACCAATGTAATGTGCGATGGCCAACAAATAATACTTCAATCTTAGACAAAGAAAAGGCCAACATAAACATGATGTCAAACTGATTAAAGTGAAATGTTAACTGAGTCAAATTAGCCTGCTAATCTGGTCAGACTTCATGTTGATGCCAATTTCATCCAATTATCACATTCTGTTGCCCATGCTGTTTTCCCAGTTGTGTAGTATTTCAGATTTAAAGTCATGACTTACATTACAAAGAGCTACGGACAATTCAGAGATGAGGCTTTCTAATCCTTTGTGGTGATACTGATCTCGATTTAAACAAGCTAACAGAATTTATAAAATATTAAAAAATGTGCCATAGCAATCGTTCATCCATTCATCCCTCTAGTGCTTATCCAACTCAGTGTTGTATACTAGTCATCAACATCTTAAAAATGAGAATCTTTCAAATCTAAAATAAATAAATAAGGCATGATTTGCCACCTTTGGCAATGTTTGGAACTCTGCCAGCCAATTTTAAGTTGGACAAGCACCTTCAATAATTTGGTCAACATAATTTGGTTTTGCTTGGTGGAGGAATCTTTTAATCTGCATTTGCATTGAGCATAACTTCTTCAATTTTCAGAATGTTGCTGGAAAATTCTGACGTATTAGTTATGAAGGAAGAATGTGATGTATTACGGTATTTTGGTCGTGGACTAGCACTAGTCTCAGTAGACTTTCTGTATCTCTGCACAGCACACAGTTCACAAGACATCAACAATGTGAAGAGTAGCTTTGACCTCTGTAACAGCTCAAACTCGGCATGCCAAGATGGGCACATCTGCTCTCTCTGTTCTCGTTACTAAAGGAGACTATTGGAGATTTAATATCCTCTTGTCAGCTGAGCAGGTGCAGTTTGTTGAAGAGCTGTATTACACACAGTGGCACACCTCAGATGTTTTGTCTCTGCGGTCGTATGGATTGGTAGCAAACACATATTTTTAGCTCTGCTCTGCTTTCTTTAGGTCACTTTAAGCAGCTCAGGATTTAACAAAATATAGATGATGGAAAAAGGGCTTTGGAGTATTTTGAAATATTGTACTGGTTCCCGGCAATTGTTCGGAACGCTATTTTCCATCCATCAAAACACAATTTAATACAGCTTTTGTTATGCATTTTAGTCTTTACAGGCCAATGTCTGCACAATTCTCTATTCTCAAAGCTGTCATATTGAGTAATGACAAATGAATTATCGTTTCACGAATTTCATCATTGAATTCACATTTCAGTTAAAGCACGAACGTTAATCTCGCAGTAGTTGAGTGCTATTGTCGAAAGCATCAAAAAGAGCCGACAAGTAGTCATCAGTAGGATGCTACAGTGGTAAGGAAAAAAACTCAGAATCAAGTGAAAAGTGAGCGACATGAAATTTCAACAGCAGGAAATGGGAATGTCTATTGCTTGTTCACATGGCAGTGTACTTGTAATTTCCTGTGGTTAGGTTAGGGTCTTAAAATTGGTAAATCTTTGAAAAGACAAGCACACGCTATAAAGGACAAACCCAAGACCTTTCCAGGTTATTAGCCACCTCTCCAAGAGAATGCAGAGTGCAGTCCAATAATTGTACACATGTGGCAGCTTTTGAGCACACCCTCTGTTTAACTTAAGAGTTCATGTCTGCACTGAGATCAAACATTTGTGGAACTGCAGGTTCACTCGCAGTTCCACATAGTTCAGTTCCTCGAATGAAATTGATGAAAGTGCAAATTTTATATTTAAATCTTGATAAATATTACATCTCATATTAGAGCAGGGCGATATGACCAAAAATATTTATCACGATATACATTTGAAAATTTGCGATAATGATAACTGACGATATAATTGACACTAGACAAAATACTTTACAACTCCACAACTTTATTAGTACAAAAACAAACCCAAACATCAATGTATTTTCACTTAAACAAGCAGCTGTTTTTTATGTGCATTAAAGTTATATAAAAATTTTACAGTGCAAATGCAAATTCCTTGCTGACAGTTTAACCAAAAGGCATTTCCAGTGGAAATTGGCCGACACATCCTCAGTATAACCATGTATAATATCCACAAAACTTAAAAAGAGATTATACACACAATACGGTAATATTATGTTTAAGCACAGTACGTATCACTCCGCGAGGCTCTTGTCTACGATAGCCGTAATGCTCCGACAATCCATCAAGCGGTGCTTTTTAAGAATGATATGCCAAAACATAGTTATTTACACACACAGCAATTACAGATTAAGATTAGCTTTAATGTGGAGGCATGTTTCTGTCAGTGCAATATTTTTAACTTAATTTATAGTTAATATTTTCATTTATGCATCAAATCATCTTTTAAGATACCCAAATTTTGCACTGTTAAATGCGTTCCTCGACAACTTGCTAACTTGGCGAGTCTGCTTTGGAGCTAGAAAGGGCAGTACTGTTAATTTTGGTTATTACAGCTTTTAGCTCAAAACAGCTGCTGAAAATATTGTTGTGAGAACCAGAATATTGAACCAGAATGATTGATTAATAAACCAGACAACTAAACAATTAGCTGAAACTGACTGTAAAGTAGGGCGGCTCAATTAATGGAATTTTAATCACTTTTACGATCTGGGCTTTCAACGATCATTAAAAGTGACTGAGCCAATTATTAGCACCTCCCTCGTGCTTTGCTCTCGCGCTGCTCCGTGTGGCAAATCGAGCGCACCTCTCTGCGTTTTGAACACACGTCACAACAATTAAGAGGACCCGAGGGAAGCTCGGAAAGCTAAGCAGAAGTTATTTGGAGAGGAGAGGATAATGGCTGCTGAAGAAAGAATGCCATTGGTTGAAAAGAGACGTAAAACGACTTCAGTGGTGTGGAAACATTATGGGTTCGCGGAGTCAGACGTGGATCAAGTAGACATAGTGTGTAAACTTTGCTACGGTGTCATAGCTGCACCACAGAGCAACACTACAAATTTTTTCAATCATTTGAAGACCGTTCACAAAGAGAAAGAGAAAAACCCTCGACAACACCTTCTTCATCCTCACAGACCTCCATTCACGCTACCCTGCACAACGCGATTAAATATCCCACCAGCTCCCAAAGACGCAAAGAGATAACAAACGCGGTAACATTTTTCCTCGTCAAAGACTCAATTAACACAGTGAACAACCCCGGCTTTAAAAAGCTAATCAACACTTTGGACAACAAACGGTATAACTTGCCATCTCGTCACTATTTTAGTCGAGTGGCGATTCCCGCTTTATATGATGAGTGTCATGATGGTGTCGCAAAGGAAGTGGCTACAGCCCGATATTTTGCCATCACAACGGACTTGTGGTCAAGCCGCACCATGGAGCCATATTTGAGCCTCACGCTACATTTCATTAACATGGATTTCAACATGAGAACGAAATGTCTCCAGACATCATTTTTCCCAGAAGACCACACAGGGCAAAACATAGCTGCAGGTCTGAAACAAGCACTGGATACGTGGGATCTGGAGGAGAGTAAACTCGTCTGTATAACCACAGACAATGCTGCAAATGTCATGCTGGCTGCACAACTGAATGGCTGGATGAGGCTCCAGTGCTTTGGGCACAGATTACATTTGGCCATAGGTGAGTAGGCCTAATTCCTACTGAATATGATGCACGACTTCCCACGACTCTCCATCCTGGCAAAGAAATATCTTTGCATCCCAGCCACAAGTGCCTCATCAGAAAGGGTCT
>NW_005187544.1:742707-744427 GCF_000239375.1 Pundamilia nyererei | reverse complement strand
TAAAGCCCAAGATAATAGGCCCTTTTTAATGGCAACCAGGTTGGCACAAACTATTTTGCAATTGCAGGGCAACCACAGATGTAAGTAATAAAATTAAAAACTGCTTCCATTTGTTTTGAGGTGCCCCTCCCACAAATAAGCATGAACCTGGGAATGGGCCTATTTAAGTGGAACAGGCCATAATTAAATGTTAATGCTACAAATGTTACTAATTACACCTGTATTTACTCTCCATTGATGTGTCAAAATAACTGCTGTAAAGAGTATCAGTTTATTGGTGGCTTTAAAGTCCTGCACTGCTTCAGGCTGCCGTGAAACATAAAATGACTGTATGTTCATTACAACAGGACTTGTCCCCCAAGTAATAAGAAAAACAGGCATGTAAGTGTCCTACTTAATGGAAGTGTCTGCACTTTGTTCAGCCAGAACATTTCAGCACAAGGCCTTCATCAAGGTGTTTTATGAAGCTGTTAAGAGTGTGTTTGTAAAGTTTTCAGACCCTTTCAACTTTGCCACATTTTGTTTGTTTGTTTTTTTTGTGTGTGGTCTTTTTTTAGAATCAAATGGGGGTTTTTTTCTTTTCAATTTGTACACTTTGCTCTACAATAACAAATCCACAACTCCCATAAAAGTCCTGCTATGAGTAAGAGTCGAAGAAATTAAGATTGAGAAATTATATTTTCAATGAATACTTCAATGAATACTTCAATGAATACTAATGAATGACACGTGTGTGTGTGTGTGTGTGTGTGTGCCAAAAGTATAATCATTTGAAGATATACCTAGCAGAATACCCCAATGCTAACTGTTACCATCTCTCACGCAAGCACGCTAACCCGTCTACCCTTCCTTATCTTCCTATCATCTGTGGCCTCACCCCATAATCAGCCTCAAGGTTCTAGAGAATAAACAGCAGCAAAAGTGTCACGGCACCTTCCCGAAGGGCCTGGCTATTTCGCCGCCTTGCATTTTTTTCATAGTTTTGTAGTATAGTGGGTAGATTAATTAGAATAAAATGAGGAGAATCCATATTAAATTTGACACAAAGTGTGATAAACTTAAATATCAGTTGAAATATCAGTTGGGAGCAGTTTAAAAAGATACTATTCCAACCATGCTGTCAAATTAATAATATTTTAATTATATTTTAAGAGCAACAATGTTTTTTTTATGTTAAGACTTATCAGATCTATTTTGCAGTTTCTTTTCCATTATGCTCTAATTTAATCAGGTGTATCTAAATATTAGCGAAGCAATTTATCATTTAGCAGAGTAAATCTAGCTTGGGTTATCATACCTGCAGGGCTACACATTAGAAAATCTGATCATTGAGAAGATTACACATATGGTGCCATGAGAAACAGAAGCAGTACAAAGAGAAAAGAAAAGCTACTTCTGGTGTAAAATGAGTTGGTTGCATAATTTTTCTATTTACAAGTTAACCTCTGCACAGTAAACAAAAATAATTACAGTGTATGGAGGATGACATTTGAAAGTACCATTGTGCTGGGACATAAAATGGGCCCAGGCATTTTGACTAGAAACTGGCCCACCAGGTATTAAAGCCATAAAGCCTTTGAATGAAAACAAACTTCATGCACAGTTCATAACTTCCCTTCAACTCATTCATGTCACCTAAAAGGTAAACCTGTTTCTCCATCACCTGTTCAGCTCTGATGATTCAGTAAGAACATCTCCTGGTTTCATCTTCATGTTTCCC
>NW_005187544.1:740919-742687 GCF_000239375.1 Pundamilia nyererei | reverse complement strand
CCACAGATGTAAGTAATAAAATTAAAAACTGCTTCCATTTGTTTTGAGGTGCCCCTCCCACAAATAAGCATGAACCTGGGAATGGGCCTATTTAAATGCATCGTCTGCTTCAACTTGCAATAGTTACCAGAAATATTTTGTGGATATGTCATGTATTTGTGATACTTTTTTCAAGTACTTTAATACATCCTGAAGTTTGTAAAATAATTTTTAGTACAGAAGCGAGCCAGGTTTAAGACTCAGGAGTCATTGTGTACTTGGGAAAACTTATCTTTCAGGGATTTTTACCAGAATTTTCTTGCACATAGCAAGCATTGTCTGAATGAGTGTAGTTTAGCCCAAAGCATCTCTTTTTCTACAAATCTAAACTAGTGATTTTGGAGACCAAATCAGAACCAAAATGAGTCTGGATATAACACTTAACAGGTGGACGGTAGAAAAAAAAACACTTATTATTCAAGCTAATGCTATTGTTAATCAGTGCCTTAATCAGCTTTCTTTCTTTACCCTCTCCCTGTGATTAGCATTATACACAAGAAGCATTACATTTCAATCTAAAAGATAGGATAACTCTGCTCAATTTACATGGTTTTCTGGCTTACAAGTTTAGTGCGAGCTTCGTAAGCATGTAGGTAGTTACAAGGGAATAACAATCTTACATTAAGAAATGGTGTAATAATAGCTCTATATATTGTATAGATACACAGTAAGCACACACATATTATAGTATAAATGAAAAGTTTTAGGCTATATATGTGGGTCATATCTAAATCATAAAAGCTTAAGCTTAGTCAACTTGGACAAAGTTGCATGTTTAGCTAGCTCCATGTTCAAGTTCCTGACGTAATCTTTGCCTAAATATAGTATTGCCATATTTTTGTACTCCGCTTTAAGACTGTGTACTGGATGAGACACTTTACTTTTTATGTTGGTAACTTAATCTGTTTCCAGTTGCCTGGTAACCAGACTGAGCTACTTTCGTTTATAAGTTTCTAAAGCATGTAAATTAATTAAGTCAAAGCAGTAATTACATGAAACACAGCATTTGCAGGTAGTTGCTAATTAAAGCTCAAACATTTGTAACATTTGCTAATGTAATACCTCAAATTAGCCATAATTTTGTGTGAAACTTTAGAGGTTTAGATGTTTTTGGATATAAATTCCAGCTAGTTTTCTCCCATCATGCCTTGGCACATGTGCTACT
Source organism: Pundamilia nyererei (assembly GCF_000239375.1). Classification (NCBI taxonomy): domain Eukaryota; kingdom Metazoa; phylum Chordata; class Actinopteri; order Cichliformes; family Cichlidae; genus Pundamilia; species Pundamilia nyererei. Next base: position 741,483 of record NW_005187544.1, on the reverse strand, counting down.
GTTTAGATGTTCTTGTTTTATTGTTTATGGTTATGTTACTTTTAACTGGGGTCCGTTCTTCGTACCTCGCTTACTACATCCAAGATCAAATGACACATCTAAGATCAAATGACACATCCAAGATCAAATCATCGCGCTAACTTTGAGCTCGCTATTCCGGTTCTTCGAACACACGTGTTGTTGACGATTAGTATAGCTGGATGAAGTAATGTGAGATCACTGGGTGGCTTAACAGGGGCTACGCATCGATAGTAGAAACATTGATGGGCAACCCTTTGATTGGTCGGCGAAAATGTCGAAGGACCGCGCTCGGTATTTTTCAGCAGCAGAGCAAGAACTCTTGATTGAGGGATTTCAGGAGTTTCAGAGTTTCATTAAAACACAAGGGAACACTGCAAAGGCTGCAAAAGCAAGGAGAGAGGGCTGGCAGAAAGTTGCTGGCAAATTAAACTCGTAAGTAGGGATGGGTATCGTTTAGGTTTTATCTGATACCGGTGCCAAATCGGTACTTTTGAAACGGTGCCGGTGCTCAAACGGTGCTCAAACCGGTGCTTAAAGAATGGA
>NW_005187544.1:732461-733669 GCF_000239375.1 Pundamilia nyererei | reverse complement strand
TTATTGACCCTCGAAGCACAGTGTGGCACAAGCCTTTTAATAAAGAGTTCCCCCTTCCAGCTTGGGGTCAAACAGCAAGCTCAATTCCTGTGTGGTGCTTCCTTGTTAAGATTCTTCTGCTTGCCACAATACAAAAAGGATGAGAACCAAAAAGGGAGAAATGTGTGAACAAATGAGGGAGACTACAATCACAAATGTGCACTGTATTTTGTAGGCTGAATTTCTGTATTTCCCATGTGATTTCCTGGGTGCAGGTTTCATGACCTTTAAAGACTGCTACAGAAATCCAAAAAGGTGCACAAACCCAGAGTTAAAAAAAAACACACACACACACACACAAAGAAACTGGACACACGTGAGAGATAACAGCACACACCAGGCTGATTGGACACAGGTGAAAATAAGTGGATTCTTTTTTATTAACAGGTAAAACCAAAACTAGGGGAAGACAGGGAAACTAACACAAACACAAGAAACATTCACTTAGAAAGATGAGAAAGAACATCATAAATTTAAACAGATACTAAAACTAAAATACTGAACACAACCAAGCCTGTGGCAGGTGTATGGTAAGCTGCAAAAAAATAGATTTGTTAAAGTTCAAAGAAACTCTAAATCTAAAGAACGAAGATGAAGAAGTCAGTTTTAAAAGGCGACCAAAGATAAATGAAACAGGAAGCATAAAGAATAAACTAAACTTAAAAAACAAAAACCTGACACAGACTTTAAATAAATTTCCTTTAGTTGGTAGAAGTTTGTTCCATTTAAGGAAAAGTAAAAGCCTTAACCTCACCAAGAGTAGCCTGGGTAGATGAAAAAACAAAAGCAGAGCACTACAATTTCATGCACTAAGCACACCTTTAATGTCTTCGTATGCTTTCTGTGGACTGGCCGGTAAGTGACTGTCAAAATGGTGTATTGTAGATTATCTAAAACAAAATTCAGTAAACAGTTTAAGCCTTGCTGCTAATTAGACTCCTGTGTTTATTACATGTGGAGAAACCATAGCAACACTGCTTCTGATAGCTGCCCTAGCAAATATTGACTGAAACTGCTGAAATTTCAAAAATGGATTGACTTACACCTTTTCTTGTGGTAAGAAGATTTGAAATGTGATGATACAAAACCCATTATCAGTGTTGGGGAGTAACGGAATACATGTACCGCCGTTACGTATTTAAAATACAAAATATGAGTAACTGTATTCC
>NW_005187544.1:729361-731074 GCF_000239375.1 Pundamilia nyererei | reverse complement strand
CCCAGTTTCACCCATCGTGGCCAATTTGTACATGGAAGAAGTGGAAAAGAGGGCTTTGCTATCCTACCCTGGAACACCACCAGGGTAGACATTGGTTCAGATATGTGGATGACACCTGGGTGAAAATCTGACTGCACTCAGACCAAAGGGGGCTGGATAATTATGCACACCCCACTTTGCAGTTATTTATTTGTAAAAAATGTTTGGAATCATGTATGATTTTCGTTCCACTTCTCACGTGTACACCACTTTGTGTTGGTCTTTCACGTGGAATTCCAATAAAATTGATTCATGTTTGTGGCTGTAATGTGACAAAATGTAGAAAAGTTCAAGGGGGCCAAATACTTTTGCAAGCCACTGTATACAGACATAGGATACAATCATTACAGTAAGATGCTACTCACACAGCACAGCAGATTCCCAGCTCAAACTTTTAAAAGGAAGAGGAATGTGCCAGTCACAGAATCTGAAAGTAGTACAAATTAAAGACATAAACAAATTTTCTCAGGTAACTCCCAAGGATCATGCCCTCAAGTCAAGGAGAAACAATTAGAACTGGCTTTAAGTGTGGACAGAGCAGTATTTTCTAATGTAGTGCCATTTAATTATCTGAACTTTCAGGGGCAGAAAGGCAAATAAATAAAAGAGTGTATAGACAGAAATCACTCAGTTATCTACACCAGTGGTGGAACAATACAAGTGCTCACAGGAACAGGTAGTAAATAAGGTTGCTCTTTAACCATATGTTGTTCTTAACAGTGTTCTTATTTGTCAGCATAACTTGAAATTGAGTATTTTACAGGCATAAAATCATTTTCCCCATCTGCTGGTGAAGTCTTCTGCTCACTAAGGTCAGCTCAGTTCCTGACTTATCTCATGAGTTTTCATCATCTGATGAGAAAAGTCTTAAATAATTTTATGACAGATGAATACAGGCAGGAAACTGTGTCTGAGTCTAGTGTCATCTAGCCATTGGGCAGGCAACTTTTAACTGATGATGAAATAAACAAAGACGCTGCCGGGCAGTGAGTGGGCAAGACTGCCCCAATCAGAGTGATAAATGTCTGTATGTCACCACCCACAAAGAAGGAGATAAAGTAGTGTCTAAAGCATTAAACTTTTCTTCTACTGTAAAAAAGTGTAAGACATTTCTTGATAAAGTTTTGGCACCACAGTAATTGTTTGGGGTCAGAATAAAGATAATGTGTCAGGGTTAAAATGATCCTTGCACAACATTAGCAACATGTCAGAACAGTTGACATCCACTGGAGAATTTGTGTATATACATTTACAAAACCAATCAGAGTTTTACTGAACTAACAGCAGCCTGTTATATAATCAGGGATACTCGAGAATGAGCATGATAGAAGATGAATCACCTATTAAAATACTAGTAGGGTACAAGAGGATGCCTATTAACCACACCTAAGTGATTACATCAGATAATGCAGTGATTCCTGACATTAGGGACAAAACAGGTTTTAATTTTCTAAAATATATTTTTAGATTTTTTTTAAAAAACATTTACATATAATTGTTACACAAAGTTTTGGCTGTCTCACCATGTTCTGGTACAATCTCCCAGGTGTAATAATTTACGTTTTTGCTGGAGCAGTCCAAGGTTTTTGTCAACACCATCAGACACAAAGAAATGCAAAAATATATATTTTAAATTAAGTTGTTTCAGCTATTTTGACTATTAGCAGCTTCTCT
>NW_005187544.1:726818-727806 GCF_000239375.1 Pundamilia nyererei | reverse complement strand
ACTCCATATTATGGAGTTGACAAGGTGCTGACGGTGGTGACACAAATCTGACGGTGGTGACACACTAGTAGAAAACAAGATATTATTTCTTTCAAAATGACCATTAAACCTTAACAACTTGTGTAATATCACAAGACACATCATAACAATTCTGTTTTTGCACATGTCAAGTTCAACATCTTAATAGTTCACCAGCACGTAGCTACCTAATACTCCTTGATTCCTAAAGTACTCTGTGGTTGTGTCTTTAGACCCCCCTGTACTTTCTCTCTCTTTCTTCAACTCAGGCTGGCTGTTAATCTTCTCTCTCCTTCTTTTTTGATCCTCCCTGTTCCTTCTCTTTCGTTCCTCTACTGACAGGTTCCCCTTTGCCATTCTAGCCTGAAATGTACCATCTTGTAATTACTATAATTTTTCTGACCCATATGCATTTATACAGATTAAGGATGAATATTCACAACACAATTATGTATTAAGCAATAGAAATGCTATCCGGTCTTTAAGTCTGATGTCATTAGCCGTTTCCAGGTCCAAGCTCCGCTGCAGATCCCAAAGTCAAAGGAACTCTGCGGCATCACTGAGAGTTACAAACTGTCTAAATTCTTTCATCTTTAATAAAAAGATCAGTGTGGCTGCTCTACCAGGTGTAACATCCAGGCATCCATGAAAACAGAATATATGAAATTTAACAGAGTTATAATAAATTGCTTGTTTCCACCTAAACATGATATACCAGCTCTGCTATTACTTCCAACATAAATGAAGACAGAAAACTAAACAGCAGTGACTTCTGTAGGGTTGCTAAAGTTGGGCTAGCTGGTATATAGTAATGTGCTATGTGATCACTAGCGACACAGCTACAGTGGCTTGCAAAAGTATTCGGCCCCCTTGAACTTTTCCACATTTTGTCACAAACATGAATCAATTTTATTGGAATTCCACGTGAAAGACCAATACAAAGTGGTGTACACGTGAGAAGTGGAACGAA
>NW_005187544.1:718440-724926 GCF_000239375.1 Pundamilia nyererei | reverse complement strand
ATTTGTCAACACCATTAGAAAAAGGGTCAACACCGTCAGACAAAAATCCTGATGGTGTTGACAAAATACCCTACTTTCTCTCATAACACATGTTTTTGTGACAAAAGCCATCTTGTTTTTCATCAGTTGCTTATGGCCTCTACATTCTACCTAAATTAAGCTCTTTTTACAAAAAAATAAAATAAAATCTTGGATTACATCGACTTTGGTGTTGACGCGCTATGGTTGTGACACAGAGTTTTATCAGAAAGGTGTGCAATAAATGAAATAAAAACAAATAAATGATCACAGCAGTGACCTCATGGCATGTCTATCAAACAGGAAGTGGTAAAGGGGTCTTCAGAGTGTAAGCTACCCAACATTAATTCCTGATTTTTTTGTACTTTAAAAAAAATCTGATGGTGTTGACAAAAACTCTGGACACGATTTTAATCACTTAAAAAATATTTAAAAATAAATTTTCAATTGCATATTTTGATATTATATAAGGTATTGACTTAAATACTTAGTGACGAGAGCCATGATGTTTCATTTTACATTACTTTTAATTTTTTTCTGTATTTTAATATTATCACACCTGCTTCTGGACAATGGATTTTTAAGGTACTGGTAATATATATTTACCATTTAAAATAAATATATATTTATAAAAAATGCAAAATCATACTTTTGTTGTATAAACATTGCCTTGGTTTGTCTTTTAGGCAGTTGGGTTAACACTTGTATGCATATTTTTAACCACAAAATTGGGTTTTATCTGCCGGACATGTTTTGTCCCTCATCTCAAGAATCACTGAATGGCCATTCAGTCAGTTGAGGGTATTCAATGTAGGTCAACGAGTGACATGCTTGCAGGAGCTTTTAAATTATTATCATTGTACTTTCCACTTCTTCTGTGATTTCTCAGTCGACAGCAAACAGTATGATATATTTTCATATGGCTATGATGCCTTCAGTACTTTAGCGGCTCAATGTAAGAGCAGACTGACAGACTGATTTGCAGAGGGGATTTATTGTCTCAGCCAAATTTCCGTTTTGTTATTGTTCATAGCTCTGCAAGCTCAGCATGTGTGCTGTCTGAAAAGAAGCCAGTGACAACAAGGAAAACAATAACATTTATTTATTGATTCATAGGGTATATATTTCATGATATAATAGCGATATATTATAATTGGCAAAGATACTATAATCCAATAGCATTTCTATACATAAATACAAAATCTGAGGTAGAGCCTCAAAGATTGATGAAGTTGAAAATAAATAAATGCATTTCACATATATTATATATATTTTCTTTCTTGGTTTTTTTTTTTGTTTTGTTTTGTTTTGGGGGGTTTACACACATCACACACATTTTAAAACATAATTGTTATAGTGTATATCTACTCTTAATTTTAAAATTAAATTGATGTCATGGGCTTTTGGAGGCACATATCTATATCCATAGGCAGCAGTACCTCACATAGAACACACAGAAATATATGACATTACTCAAGTAATTAGAAATTTAACCTATGCATTCATAGGTCACACAATAAAGTGCCAAAAAGACACAACAGACGTAACAATAGGAATACTGGTACCATATGAGACAGACAGCTATTGTGTGATGTTATTTCTGAAATACATATAATATTCTACCATAAGAGGACATCTATAAGGCCAATGGTTACCTGAAGATGTTTTGTAACATATTGGCAAACATCAAAGAACACTACATGTTATATGAATGGCAGTATCTCGACCTCCTATACGCAGATGACACATTCCTTTTTTTCTTTTAAAGATTGCTTTCTGTTTTCACTACAACCCTTATATAAATTGCTCTTTCTTTGGTTACTTATACTGCCCAAAGTTGACTTGCAGGCTAAGCAAATTAGCAGTTCTTTTTGGTTGCTGTTGTTGTTGTTTTGATTCTTTCACCTATGTAAAAGGACAACAGCAACCTTCTGTTTCTTTATGTAGAACATAAAGTTACCTAAAGTAAACATGCACTGTATTATACTATCGGGAGGAAAAGGACAAAGATTATTATACATGGACATCAAGTTACAGCAACACAAACTGCACATGCAAGCTCTTCATTACATTTTATGGCTCCATGTGGTTTCAACTAAACCCTAATTTAGTTTTTTTTTTCTGAAAAATAAAGGCAGAGAATCTCTATAGAAATTGAACATAACAGGGCACAGAACAAGGCCCCGAGTGAAAGCATTAAAATCTCTCTCAGGGCAAAAAAGGCTTTAATCATTCAAGTCTTATAGCAATACGCAAACGGTCTACTACATCCAACATGATTTAAAATGCCAACCTGCTCATTTGGCCAGCCCTGCTCTAATTTGCATGAAAGCCATAGAGTTCAATGGTTTTTTTGGAGCAGATTAGTGTTCATAGTCTGCTTTACCCAGCTCGACTTAATAATTTGTTCTCCAAGATCCCCACATCATCAGAAATGAGAACTAGGTGCATCAAACATCCTGTAAATCTCCTCTGCCTGTTTCAGCAATCTACTTTAAGACTGACCATGCAAACATCTGATTGACAGGTAAGTGGAAGTTCATGTGAACTAATATATAGACAAACACACACATACAAGCATACACAGACATACATTATTATCACATTGGAACAAATAGAGCTAAATGTACTACATATTACCAAAAGCAACACTGCCTAGCAAGCACACTATTTAACATCAGGGTATTTGTGCTCATCGATTGATCGCGTTTTGTTTTCAAACCATAAAACCTCTTTGATCACAATCTGTGCTATGTACATGTCAAGTTCTTGAAAATACATGGCTTAGAGAAGTAGTTAAGGAGACATTTAAACTCTTGTCTACTGTTATAGAATCTATACCTGCAGCCTCCATTAAGAACGCTTACGCCACTCCACAATTCATCACCTGCAGTGTTAAAAGCATAGTAAAGCCAATTAGGAATTTTGTCAGCATGAAAATGCATATCCAACTGGTCAAATTGTGGAAAATACTAATTGCTTTCGAGTGGATACATGGTGTTACTTTGAAGGTAATTGGTTGGCAGCCCACAAAGTAAAAGTTGGCTGCCACACATGTGACATTTCAAGAGGGTGCAAAGCCTGTCTGTCTACCTGCTGAGCTTTACTGAACTGTTCTTCAAGTTGCTGTGGCGTTACATAAGGAGATGACTTTTACGCCCCCAGAAACAGTGGCTCATTTGTGCTGAGGATATCTTAACAGGATGAGTTAAAGGGAAATATGTGCTAAATTACAGCATTATGGCTAATTCTACAGGATCACAGTGTGAGTAGAAGTTGGTGAGAGCTCAGAATTTTCTGCCTTTTCGAATGAAACTAATCAGTGCATTGATGATCAACAAAACTGTTTCAAGAGCTAATTAAAGTTCCAGTTTTGAAATGTGACTTTCTTTTTAATTAATTTGACTCATAATGACCCTCCTTTAGCAGTGCACAGGGTTGGTCAAAACAGGCTAAATCACTTGTGTATCTTTTATATTCATTGCACCGAAGCAACAGCAAGCAAAACCAAAGCAGTGCTGCATTGAGATTATCTGACCTTTTGCAACACACTTCCACACCGTTCCCATTATAATTAAGCACTGGGGTGGCTCTGCTGTTTTCTGTGCACTGGCTGCTACTGTTCCCACAGCTACCAGAGTAGTCTGAAGGGATCGAGTATACCTGAGACCCTGTTTTCATGAGGACACACGTAGAAGCGAGGCATACGTCTGAAATGACAAAGAGGTCTCAAGAGCTCTACCACAAACAACAAGAGACAAAGTACACTTCCAGGATAGAAGGAGGCCATTTTCTAATCTTCATCTGCTCACATATAGCAGCAGTTCCTAATTTTTTGAGGACAGGACAACAACACACGCTTACTACTTGAAGAAAGTCTTTTTTTTGTACAAAATATTCCACAACTAGGGTTCAGAGAGGCATTACTGCCCCTCCCACACACACGCAGACACACAAATGCGAGTCCCTGTCTTGCTACCTCTATCACTGCTATATATATATATATATATATATATTACACTGTTACTCTACTGATGCGATGCATATTGGAAAGAAGGTTTCGTCAGATGGCTTAGCACTTTCACAAATGCACGTCTAAAATATATGCACAAATAGCGACTACTAGGTTTTCAGACCTTAGAAGGTTAAATGGCCACGTTATCACCTTCTAGAAGAAGGCTAGACTACTCCTACGTTAGGAATGTGCTACTTTAAATTCTAGGACAATACAGCAAGAATACAACTTAATAAATAGACAAAGAGAGAGGGTATCACAAATGGTCCCTCGGGTTCAGAATGAAAAATAAACCCAAGTTTGTACCATACTGTAGAGTCATCTGAGGCCAAAGTGTATCTACGGAAAGTAGTAATCAGGATGCATTCGCTACTCTACCGGGATGTAAGAGGCACAAATTGCAGATCTTATAATCTATTTTTGACAAAGCAATAGCGACTGAGTGGAAGCCCATATGAATATACATATATACTGCTGGATAGGAACAAAATGTGATAACAGAGCATATTGTGTTTTGTTTTTTTTCTTTCCAGGCAGTTGATATTATTTGTATTGCCGATGGAATTTTGTACACAGATGGAACCAAACAAAGATCCCCACTGAGCTCGTTGTGCCGTTTTTTGTTTTTGGGGGTTTTTTTTCTCTGTCGCTCAATTTTCTTTTTGTTTTCCTGTGTCTGCTTGCACCAAGATGATTCATTATCTGTACACACGAATTTGATGGCACGCACATACACTTAAACTCACGCGCGCACACACAGAGAAATACACACAACTCCATAGGGAGCAACTAGGGTGAGTCTAATATTGCAAGTGCAGTCTGAGCTGTGTCATTTTATGACACAATTTTTCTCTTGGAATAAAGATCCCTGGGAAGGGTTCTGGAGTAATCAGCGGTCATGTGTGGGAGGCAATGGTAGCCCATTAAGAGTGTACAAAGCAGCAGTAGAAGAGTAGACTCCACTTGGGCAGCTACTCCTCCCTGAGAGAAGAAAGGACATGATGCAGACATAAAGGAAGAAGAGAAGGAGCTTGTTTCCACATCCACGATAAAGCAAAGAAGACAAGAAGCAAACAGAGCAGGAGAGAGAGAGAAGGGAGAAGACGTGGGGATGGAGACGATTCCCACCACCCACCAGTGCCTCCTACAGGGCTTGGAAGTGGTGGATGTGGTGCTGTCAGGATGGCTGCTACTGGTAAGAACCAAGCTGGAAGTCCTTGGGGGGCAGCTTGAGGCCCAGGGAGCTGGTTCCCAGTGGGTCGATCATGTTCTGGTAGCGTTCTCCACGGTGCTTCATCAGGAAAGGACCCCAGTCAGGCTGAGGGGAGCAGACCAGCTTCAGGCGCTGCATGACAACAGGAAACACAGAGCACTTACAGGTAGCGATAATACATGAACTGCTCTCTTTAACAAATGCTGGCCTCTTGTTAAATTACTTTTTTTTTGGCTTTTGCCCTGACTTTTAACACATTGATAAAGCTACTTCTTGCACATTTAACATGTCCATAAATATTCACAGCCTTTGCTCAATACTTTGTTGATGCACCTTTGGCAGGAAGTACAGCCTCAAATTTTTCTGAGTATGATTCTAAAAGCTTTGCACACATATTTTTTGTTCTTCTTCTTTGCAGAACCTGGTTGGATGGGGGAGCATCGGTGCACAGCCATTTTCTGATCTCTCAAGAGGTGTTCATTCAAAGACATTCATAGAGTGGTCCTGAAGCCACTCTTTTGTTATCTTGGCTGCGTGTTGGGGTTCACTATTATTTTGGAAAATGAGCCTTCGCCTCAGTTAATGAGATGGGACCAAGAACTACATGTGGACAGGTGTGTACCTTTCCAAATCATGTCCAATCAACTGAATCACCACAGCTGGACTTCAGTTAAGTTGTAGAAACATCTGAAAGATCAGCGGTGGAAACAGGAAGGACCCGAGCTCAATTTTGAGTGTCATGGCAAAGGCTGTGAAGATTTGTGTATGTGCTTCATTTTGTTTGATTTTTAATAAATTTGCAAAAATTTCAAGCAAACTTTTTGACTTTGTCACTATGGGGCATTGTGTGCAGAATTTCGAGGTGAAAAAGGATTTGACACTGTGATGATTACGCGTTAATTATGATCAAGCAAAGCAAAGCAAATCAAATGTAGCGTTATAGGTGTGTGATAGAGGCTGCTGTCAGATACAGAGCGCACAAAGATGTTAGACCAGAAAGGCCCGTTCGTCATCATCATCATCCATTAATCAAAGCATTTTAAAGAGACCCACAAGACTCCCAGAAAAAATGTTCAAATTAATACTCAGCCTGCAGCCTTCCTCTCTCTGCTAATGAGCGAAGGATGAGACTATTGATTTCCTCGACAGTGCGCGCGCCTGTGTGTGTGTGTGTGTGTGTGTGTGTGTGTGTGTGTGTGTGTGTGTATGTGGGAACCAGTAGCCCCTCCTGCCCTTCTTG
>NW_005187544.1:703464-717896 GCF_000239375.1 Pundamilia nyererei | reverse complement strand
GAAAAAGTATAAAAAAGTGAATTTGGTTTGAAAGGATTAGAATAAGACCAAAAGGAATACAAACAGAGAAAAGATGGCAGACAGAACTAGGTTAGCCGGAGGCTGTGCATCAATGAGCCCCCGGAGGAAATGTGATCTCGAGAGAGAGAGAGAGAGAGAGAGAGCAGCAAGATGGCCAGCCGCCTCGACTGCTGCTCCATTTGTCATCGTCACCTCTGCTTTGGAGGTACAGTAGTTTCCATTACGACTACTAACATTAATGCTGGCCAGTGTCCAGCTCTTACGTGCCTTTGTAGTGAACTTCGACTACACAGAATTCTACGTAAAGACTCTCAGCTTTACAGAGACAGGTTTCTTTGGAGATATGTGTATACTCTCTACTGATCATGTACATGTTCAGTGCAGATCAAACGCTGACACATTTGGAATTTGGCAGCTGCAGTTTTGAAATGACAATCAACATGAGAACCTGTGACATGACGGGAATGTGAAGGAGGAAATAATTTTTCGATTTCTGAGTACAGGAGCAATTTCTCCTCTGTTCCTTTATGATTGCAAATCAATGAACTTGAAAGAAGACAGTGAAAATAGAGGCATTTTGGGCTGCACATGTTCATATGTGCCCATGCGTATGAGTGTCTGTGTGCGTGTGTGTGAGTGAGTGTGCGTGTATGCGCATACCAGAGAATGAGATGAGCAAAAACAAACATACCGTCAGAATGGTTGGAGTCACAAAGGCCCAGCACAGTCTCCAGAATCGGTTTGGCTGGAAACCAATCATCATTTCAATGTCCTCACAAAACCTCTGTAGGCCTGCAAAGGAAGAAGAAAAAAGAGAAGAAATAAAAGAAGAGAAATGGGTGGTTTCCAGAGAGAAGGCATGGAGTGTGACCTGGGTTTGATAACGTCCCTTTAAAAAAAAGGATCGGTAAATTCAATCTGTCCTTATGAGCGCATGTGAATGCGTTTCTGTGGTCCCTGGAAAAAGTGAGTGAGCAGATGGCTTCATTCCTCTGCCTTTATTGACGGATAACTGTGAGTGACATGAAGTGGCAGAGTCACACAATCATTTCAATATGTCACCTGCACTGATGACAAACTGGAGGCGAGCTTTGCTTCTTGGTAACAGCCTTCTGATACACACCTGAGCTCTCTGCCTGTGTGTGTGACAGAGACTTGTGCATTACAACAGAGACTCCTAGTGGTCACCGCAGGATTAACAAGTGAGAATTCGTTTCCAGCACGAAGGAGCTTTGGACGATTGTCCCCTTTTGCAGATACGCATAATTAAGATGCAGAAACCCGTTATTTTAACTATGCTGTTCTTTTCAGTTAGATTTTTTTTTCTTGTTAAAACTGCTACAGCCTGAAGATATTTTGATTTTATCTGTTTTACTACGACAAAGGATTTTAAGTTCAGGAATAGAAATGCCTCAAAAACCACCAACATTCTCTGCTGCACCCTGCACTGACAGTAATATTTTAGGGTCTCTCGGCTGATTATACAGTTTGGCCCTGCTGTCTGTGGAAATGTGTCACAGAAGCAAAGTCAAAGCAAAGAAATTACACACACAATATCAGATATCTAGATTTTCAGAAGAGAAAGGTATTCTTGCATTTATTATTCTATTATATACATATGCGTCTCTGAACACACAATCAAACTGGCACTGGCTTTTTATGTAAGAAATACAAATGAAAAAAAAGTGGGTATAGGTATGTCACCTATTGGTTTGACTGAAAAAACAACAGACTTATAAAATAACAACTTGGCAACCGTAAGTTTGCCCAAAAGGCCATGAAATCATCAGAGAAGTATTCACTAGATCAAATTTAATCTGTCCTTATGATCTTATCTGTCTACATTTGCAACCAGAGCAGTCGCCCCCTATTGACCATTAAACAGAATGCAGATTAAAGGTACTGTCTGTGGAAAGAAAAAATCACATCTGTGACTTCACATGCTGAACCTAGAGTGGCCTTAAAGTGAGCTTTCCTGGCAGCTCGTGTACTTACCATAGAGGTACGAAATCCCCACCAGCTCAAAGATAGCAATGATGACCAAAGAATAGGAGGCCGCAAACGTGTCCACCAACTGGAGCATGTACATCCCACTCTGTAACAAACACACAGAGAAAATATTACAAAATCTATTCAGCCTTCATCCTGCAATGTCATCCCTCCTGTCACCCGACACTTGGATTTGTCCACGGTCACAACTTCCTTTTAATAAGACTCAGCCTACTGTTCCAATCATTGCGCCTGACATCTGAAGGCCAGAACTTTGCTTGACATGCAGAAAAATCAGAGTCAGAGGGTGCAAGGAGAATGCTCAAGTATCCACTGTGAACCCAGAGTGCAGCAGAGCACATACCTCTGTGATCATGGGAAATCCCAGGATGAAGAAAGAGACGCAGCAGACCAGGGTGAAGATCGGCTTGTGTTTCCTCAGGTATTTGGGGTACTCATCTGACACAGAGGTGACTATGGTCTCGATGGTGGCAAACTGGGATGGAGATGAGAAGGGGGAAATATTAAAGAGAACTAGGGAGGAAATGTGTTTAACCATGGCAGATGTTTAATAAACACGTTGTTCAAACATTGCATTTGCTGAAAACAATCGCCAACTCTTTATGATTCCTATTTAATATTAATACTTTTGGCAACAGCTTACAGTAATCCTGCTTGGCTCCACTACAGAATCACTAACAATTGTCCACCCAGGCCAGGGCGTAGCAGCAATTCCACTAAATAAAAAGCCTCAAGTCAGCAAGTTTACCTCATCTGAATCCAAGCGGCCGCTGCTGTCATAACTTTAGCATCCAGCATTTGTCTTCGGTTCATCCAATAAACACATAATTTCATTTATTTTGCAAACAAATAAAGAACATTATTCTAACCCTGAGCAGAAGAACTTCTGAAAACAAATAAGTATGAAGGATTTAGTTTACAATGGATAGACTTTGATAGGATGAGCCTGTCTAGAGAATTGCAAATGTAACATGATGGTAAAAGGGACTCGGAACCCAGAGGACAGCAGCGGATGAATACATAAACATGAAAATTGAGCGAGGGTTGTATAGTGTGTGCGTATGCATAAGTTTATTGTAGAAATGGCGCTGCCATCAAGCTATCTGTCACTCCCCCACTTCTTCCTTTTCCTCCTGAGCTCCCAAAACTAATTTCCCGTCAACATCCCAAGCCTATTACTGCTGAGCTGCGTTCCACGACAAAACCACAGCAGCAGCACTCTCCTCTGTGCTGCTGCTGCCAAGGCAAAGTAACATCATCATTTACTGTTACTGTTTACTTGTGTCTTAATGCACCACTGTGCCCTCTGCTCCTCTGCTCAGCTCAGGAGCATCACAATGCACTTGAAGGAGTTTGTGTTTTATCAGGAACTGTTTACCCAGGATCATGGCGGGAGGTGCTCTGGACTTTAAAAACATCCCGAAGACGAAAAGTGTTTGTTCGCTGAAGCTGCGTGAGGCATAACTCAGCGCAGTAACCGATATCATGGCTAGTGGGTCCAAATGAAACCGTTTTGGGTTATTTTAGGAAAACATAGTGCTGACATGGAGCAATAATATAGTCAGTTTGAAGTTTTTCAGTATACTTGTCTTTCACTTTTATATTTATGGATCTGCTAGTGGAATTATTGTTTTGACATTAGAAGAATTAAAATAATTTCCAAATACAAATTGTAAATGATATCTAAAGTAAGTAAATGTTTCAATAGATCAATATCATAGACAGATATATAGTTTAAAATGAAAACCTTATAGGTTTTTTGTTTGCTGTAATTCCTTTTTAAAATGTAAAGGCACAGGCCACTTTGTAAGCTATTGCTTTTTGACACAAAAATCTAACCATCCAATCATGTGGCAACAACTGTTCAAAACAACCTGCGGAAGTTCAAACCTAGTGATGCTGACGCTGAATGAAGCTGTCCTGTTAAAATCTCTGAGAAATGTTTCCAGCAACTTGTTGAATTCATGAAAAATTAAAGCAGTCCTGAAGGGGAAAGGGGCCCAAAACTGATGTACTGCATTTTGAGTAAAATGCAAATGAAAAATATAAAAACAATGGTTTATTTACACGCTTAATTAATCATTAAGGAAAATAAGCTTGGTATGAACTGAAAGTATTATTTGGCCAGCTTCCATTAAATGTAATGTTTTACATTATAATTATAGAACAAAATTCCACTGAGAATTTTGGACATAAACATTTTTAGTGTAGAATAACTTCCTGAAAATGAATTATATCTTAAATCTGTGCAGTTATTGTTGGCATTCTCCACACTCCATATGCTCAAACTGCAGCTGGAGTGGTTTTATTAATATTACGATTGATCTTTCCATCATTTCTGTGATGGAATGGTTAACAAAATGAATTCTTATCACCCACAGTGTAAAGCACTGTGTTCACATATCACATTTGATTGTTGTTTTTACTTCCTGATGTTGCTCCAAGACTTTAAGGTCAACCTAGTTTCACTCACTCCAATCACACAGACTCCCCTCTGTTCAAGTACCTGGAGAGCTCAGGCACTTCAGGTGAAATCAGTCACAGCGGGTGCTGTGCATTTGTAATTATGTTAATTGGGTCAATGTGTGCAGTGTGCAGTGTTTATACATCAGCTACCAAACCCAAATGTTAACCTCGGAGCAAACAAAAGTCAAGAGACTCGTGTTTCTGACTGTCACAAACTTTGAGCTCTTCAGCAAAATTAAAACAAAGTGGGCCTGAATACCTACCACAGCAGAAACAGATCATTTACCTGACAGACCAACGTCTCACGACACCTCGTTTACAAACACATTACACATTAAAAATGAACACTGGCATCAAGGTCGAGATTGGTTTCCCTAATCTTGACCCTTGAACGAAACAACCTCCCCTCACTGCGCTTTTTATTCATATTTTTTATATTAATTATTGCTTGAAAATGTTTACAATTATCCCCAACTCTGCACTTCACAGAGCTTTTTAGCCATTATCAGCTCATTTTTTCGTTTTATGTTTTAAGTGACACACAACTGGACTATACAAGCTTTGGCAGAAAGAGACTACTAAATATTCCTTTTGTATTTATAAGTTATATTCGTTAATAAAGAAAATCAAACTTTGTGCTCCTCGTTTGTGCTTGTAATTTTAAAAAAACCTAATATTTTAACATTCTTGTAATCTTGCTCAGAAGTGAGAGTGTCACTTTTTCTTAAATACGTGTTGCCCTCGAGCCTTTTCTCCTCATTTCTCCTTCTTGCCTCCATCTCAGTTGGGACGCACTAAGATGTGAGGAAACAGGGCGAGGAAGACAATCAAAGACGAACACACTGAGAGATGAGGTGAGAGGAGATGTTTCTCTCAAGCACAAGAACAAGATCATCTCATCCTCTACGCAAACACTGTGGTGGACAAGAGGGTGATGATTGGTTTCGTAGGTAGTGTGGAGCTCTTCTGCCACCAACTGGCTAAAAAAAAAAGGAAACTCTTTTCTTGTTTACATGTCTTGCTCAGATTTGGGTAAGAACACTGACATCATCTTTAGCAGATGGAGAGCTTGTGCAGGATTTTACTCCAGCAGTAGAGCAAAGACTAAAAGTGCTGTTTCATGTTCTTTAACATGTAAGTTCAAATAGAGTTACTTAAAAGTCATTTTATGGGCAAATTGTTTGCCTGTTTCCAGCTATAACTTCCAAATGCCATAGCTCGTATTTAAACTTGGAACTTGATTTTTTTTTTTTTTCATTAGTATTAAGAGGACGTAAAGGTTACCATAGTATCCAGGCCAAGGGTCAGGAGCATAAGGAAAAAGATGATTGCCCAGAAAGGAGACAGGGGAAGTCTGGTCAGAGCCTCTGGATACACCACGAAAGCTATACCTGGACCTAACACACACACACACAGACAAACATATATACTACATGTATGGTATTTCAATAGGAATACATAGACACTGTCTCGAGTGCAGATAAAAGCGGTGCTGACCTCATGCTACTGCCGGGCCCGTTTGGGAGCTTACCTTCATCAGCCACCTTCTCTATTGGCACCTTTAACTCATGTGCCATAAAACCAATGACAGAGAAGATGACAAACCCAGCAAATATACTGGTGGCGCTGTTTGTGCATGTCACTATGATAGTGTCCCTGCAATGAAAAGGAAAACAAGAAGAGAAAGGAGAAACGTGAAGTGAGCAAATATATTTATTGTGAATTCAAGAGTTTTTAAGTATTTAAAACATAGAAATATGAATATGAAAACTGTCCAGTGGTGCCAAAGTCCTTCTAGAACCAGGTCTCGGGATGAGGAAGCCATCTTGCAACGTCTCTTGGCTCTTATTTGGGCGGTTATTTTGAAGCATTGCCTAAATTCATTTGAATTAAAATGATCACTGGAACATAAAAATCTCATTACCATCGAGTCAAATCGGATTTTTTGTTTATTAATGTTTGCCAACTTTGCCACAGAATAATGATTTGAAAAGCTTTTCATAAGAAGTCAAACTTCTTTCACCATCTTTACGGCAACTGAATTCTCAAACATTTCATCGATCTGAGTGTCACATCCCTCTGATAACGTCTCTGATGCTCTCATACTTAGAGCCCTGTCTTGTGTACAACATTTAAAAAACACAATTGGCAAATATATAATAGTGGATAATACTACTAAGCTTTCATTTATAGTAATGAACCATGTGTATATTCAGTTAATGTGCAGATATTGTGACTGCATGGAGTAAAAATATATATATATATATTTCTTGTGAATCAAAAAAGTTTCACACATTTAGGCTTTTGCATTTTTTGGCTTCAAATGCTGTGGATTACTTTAGCAATAAAACAAAGCACAGGAAGAACAAATTGAGAGAAAATGAAAGAAACAGCTTGCTGCAAAAAGTCACATTTATTACTGACATTTCATCCTACCAGACATTCAGACACATTCAGACATAGCGTCATGCATCTGTGGTGACAGGTGGAATTTGTCTGCCAGAAGCATAGTTTACCTTTTATGTGTTTACCTGTAGCAGTTATTGTGGAACTTATTGTAAGAAGACAGCGTGATGAGGCCGCCCCAAGCAGCCGACAGGGAGAAGAAGATCTGAGTGGCAGCGTCTTTCCACACCTGAGGGAGAGAGGAGCAGCTGCAGGAGAAGGGCAAGAACTGGAAGGCCTCTTTTCTGTCTGTACTTTAGTGTTTGTAGAATTCAGTGAGGAAATTCTGGTTACCTTTGCATCATTTAGTTTCTCCCATTTTGGTGTGATAAAGTAGAGGATGCCGTCAGCCGCACCGGGGAGGGTCACTCCTCTGATCAGGAGGATGACGAGCACCACGTAAGGGAACGTGGCGGTGAAATACACCACCTAATGAGAAAAGAAAAGAAATGAGCAACATCAGCACACACACACATGCAAAGATAAAAAAGGTTTTTTCATAAAACGGTCAAAGTCAGTAAACTTTGTAAGATTATTTATATCCCTCTCTTTGTGTGTGGACTTTTAAACATTTAGTTTTTCAAGAGTTAGCTGTTTCTCATCAAAAAAAAACACTATTATTAACATATATATTAGGATTATATTAGGATCACTTTTGATCCAGATTGTGGTGCAAACAGGAATTTGTACACTAAAAAAATCCCAAGTTTACAATTATTACAGAAAAACCTCTGACACAGGCCTGAAGCTCCACTCCACAGTGACAGGCTTATGTGTGCTGCAGCTCATCTCTATGTCCACCAGAGGGCACCACAATACAACAATCGCAACTTTATTCAGTTTCTGGGTGTTGTTTTGGTCTGAGACCATAAGACTGTCTTTTTAAAGCAGCTCTAACATTCACCTGGGCTTGAACAGCATTTTATATATTTATAAATTATATATTTATGTATTTACTTTTTCCTTCTTTTGCTTTCTTTAAACTAAGAAAATAGCTTTCAGTTATTTTAAGTAACATTTAAGTATTTCTTACGAGAAAAAAAACTCAAACACGGAGTTTAAAAGAATCGCTGTGAAGTAGATAATTTATTAAACACAATTTAATGCACTTGTTTTGCGTTTCTCTAGACTCTGGGTATTTGCATATGAAATGTTTTCATGGAAATAAACTCAGATCTGCGTTATTTTTACATTTTTGGAAATGACAGTTTTTCCTCATAAAAGGTTGTGTGTCACATACTTCATCACTAGGTGGCGATATTATCATTAAAGGGAACGCAATCAAAGGAAAACTAATAGCAGCATGTCTTCTGAGCTTCAAACTTCAAGCAGAAAGACATCGGAAGGCAGGTTTTAGTTTTGTTTTTAGTTTGTTACCTTTCCCGATGACTTGATTCCTTTGGCTAAAGAGGCGTAGACAATGAGCCAGGCCAAGAAGAGACAGCCGGCCAGAGGCCAGCGGATGTCTCCTGGATATTCAATCCCTTTGGAAATGTGCAGCACATTGTACCTGCAGGTGTTATTCAAACAGAAAGGTTAAGTCTAAAAAACAAAAAACAATGCAGATCAAATGTTCATGCTGACACTTTTTGTTTTTGTTTGTTTGTTTTTTCATTTTGCCGAGTCATTTATCTACATTACAGAGTCCCAAACATGTCAGAGGGTCTGCCAGAGATGTAAGATTTATGTAAGATTTTTTTTTTGCCCAACTTTTGACACAAATCTCCATAAATCATCATTAATTATATATTGCGAGGATAGCCTCGTTGTGTTTAAAGATATTAAGCTGAATGAGTGCAATAAGAGAGAACTACAAAGTCTCTGTACAGTTTTTTTCCTTGTATATGGAAAACAGTACGATTACCCCACTCCGGACTTGATTTCTTTCCTTCTGCTTTTTCTGTCTTTATATTGTTGTTAAAGTGTGCATAAACATGTTTTCATAAAATGCTGCAGGACTTTTTTTTATTATTATTGTGCTGTACTTTTTTGTACATTTTTGAGATTATTTTTGCAGTGTTTTACGTGAATATCTCCTATGTGGGTGATTTTGTGGGGTATGAAATTAAAAGATTAATTTGTGGCTTCAGGCAACTATCTGGACATGTACTTGTGTGTTGTCACATTAAAAGGAAATGCAAAATATAAAACAAGAAGATATAAAACTAGAATTATTAGCAATAAACCTTATCTAAGTGTCCATGAACTTTTTACTGAAGCAAAATGATCACTTTTTTGATGGCTTGAGAACTGCAGAGAATAGTTTTAAAAAAATATCAGATTCTGTCTTTCATCCAGTCATAATTTTTTTTTTTTAATCTGGCTAAAAATGTATAGATCTTTTTTTCAGGAATTGAAAACAACATTTTATTTTTGGCCAGAGGATTCACTCACTTAAAGTATTCCTCGCTGGGGCTGACATATGTCTTGTTTCCATCCATACTCATGTTTAGCAGCTTTGTCAGGTTTCCCGCTGTGTTTGCCAACGTGCAGAAAGTGGAGTTCTTGATGGACGTGATGTTTCTGTCCCGCAGGATGCATGAGTCTGTTCCAATCAGAAATCAATACACGTCAGCTTGGAGAGGCTGGCATAGAGCTGCTGTGGGACACAACTTACTGCCCGCTCAGGTACACACTCTGAATTGGGGTGAAGAGATGGATGTGAGTAAGAAGTGGGAGGAAAAGGCCAGATGGATACAGTGTACAGTGTAGTGTAGCCTCACTGGAAACTTCTTCCACTTGTATTTGTTAAAATCCTGCACTGCTGAATATGATTAAATAAATGTTTCTGAGCCCTGTTCTCACTATTTATAATTTTTTTTCATGCAAACAAGGTAGACAGAAGTAGGTTTAAGCTTTTTATATGACTCTATTTTCAGTCATTTCAAGCTTATATTAACTGGGCCTTAATGATTCAGGACGTTTTTTTAATTGCGCTTTGCACACTTGTGCAACTCGTTGTTTTGTTTTTTTTTGTTGTCGTTGTTTGTTCGTTTTTTGGAGGGGGGCACTCAATGGACAACATGCGATGACATGACATGAATCCTTTATGACCCTAGGCCACAAATATAGCTTTAAAAATTACATTGTAGTGTAATATTACTGCATATACATATTTTAATATATCCACATCTCTTTGGCATAAAAGGGAAACATTAAAGTATGCATATAACAGATTCTTTTTGCAGAGCTTGTGCATTGCATTGCAAACCTGTTCAGACCTCGCTCACCCACACGATAAAATCATATATGTAAACACATTAACATACGTCAGGCTACATAGTTCACGTTTTTGCTCCCTCTTGTCTGCTTCATCATTCAAAAGACGCAGACATGCAGACCCGAATAGGCCTTCCCGTTTCATCCAGCAGGGGTCAGTCTCGGGCTCACTGCAGCACTGCAGCAGCTCAGCCTGTACAGTAAATTTGTCAAGCAAGCAGTTTTTGTGCTGAATTCACAGAATCGCTAAAGGCAAATATTACACAAAGTGAAGCCTTTTTCGACTTTTATTCGATGCAAATCGACGCCAAGACGCCTTCGATTCTCCGCTTTTATGTTTTCTTTGCTAAAACATAATTTTATCCACAGTTTAATTCAGTGTCAGACCACTAACAGGCTGCTTCTGCCCCATGCTGCAGCTTTAAAACATAAAGCAATGCTTTAATCTGACAGAATCACACAAAAGAATAATCGAAGATATAAATATAGCGTGTTTCAGGTGGGATTTTATCTCCCTGGGGCCTTCATCCCCTACTTTACTGGCCTCTAACAATCCAACCGGATCATATAGAAAACAAACTGGGTGCTCTTAAGTTTAAGTATTTTTCAGAGTGAAACGCCGCAGAGATCACAGGTCAGTATTCATTATACTGCAGGACACCTTAGCTGAGGGAGGCATGACGCATTGCGTATTGTGGAGAGTGGGGTGCTTTTCTAGTGTGTGTGTGTGTGTGTGTATGTGTGTGTGAAGGTGTGTGTCTTACCTAACAGCAGCATGTCTTTGTCCTTACATTCCACCGTGTTCCACTCATTCCTACAGTTAGCCCATGGCAGTGAGCCCTTCAACGAAGCGAACAGGTAGTACAGTGTCCAGCACATTATAATATTATAGTATATGGCTATCAAGACAGATATTATCAACATGGCAATCCCGCAACCTAAAATAAATAAATGAGACGAAATAGATAAATTACTCTTAAGGAAAGTGGAGAACTCGTGATTATAAAATGTATTTATTTTTTATTTGGGTTTTATATGTTTATTTCTTTTTTTATTTCTTTTTTTAAAATTATATTTCTTAAAGATGAGGAGATGGGCCAGTTTACCTTGCAGAGCGGGGATGCATTTCCACACTGACACTGGCCCTTGGCTTGCAAACTGGCCGAGGGAAACCTCCAACAAAAAGATTGGGATCCCAGCGATGCCCAGCATGGTCAGGTAGGGGATCAAAAAAGCTCCTGCGGGGAATTAAAGACCAGGCTACAGAGCGGAGTTTCAGAAGCACCAAAGTCTGAACCTAACTATGGAATAAAGTGAAAATCATTAAACGTGAAGTGTGTACTTGGCTGCTTCTAAAAAAAAAAACATTCGGCATATGGGGAAAAACATACGGCAGCTTTTAATGACTTCTGCAACATTTAAGGATATTATTTGATAATAACTCCTATATAAAGCAGTTATAACAAGGACAAGAATGCCAGTTAAAATAATGAGAGTCGATTTTGCTTGCGATGTAAGCACATTATATCTGCGCACCACCAGAGGAAATCCCAACACTATAACCTATTTTTTTTAATTCATTTTCAACATAGTTCTCTTAGCATTCGCATGCTTACAGGCCTAACAGGATAAAGGAATGAATGGGGCTAATTCCGGCCTTGACTGAAATTTTATTTTATTTTATTATTTAAAACACACACACATAAAGTCTTACCTCCCCCGTTTTGGAAGGCAAGATAAGGAAACCTCCACACGTTTCCCAGTCCCACTGCATAGCCAACCATGGACAGAATAAAATCCAGTTTATTAGACCAGTTTCCTCTGGCCTTATTCTCATCACCCCCTTCGTCATCATCTTCGTTAACCTGAGGGGGGAAAACACTGACTGAGTCTCTAAAATGTTTTGAAAAAGTAATAATAATCTTTTTTTTTTTTTAAAGCTAAGTGTAACTACAACAAGAAGCACTCAGGCTAACTCATCTCCCATCAACAAAAAGCATTCTCTAGTTTAAAAACAAATAATAAATACATTATTAAAAAGAGTAACTCATCATTCTGGTGGGAATTGTCCTTTACAGACAATAATATTACATGCTCACTGATCAAAGCGCGTTTTTTCCACATTCATCATGCTGACTGAAAATCTGGAACATTTTTATTTACGAAATGTTGACGAATCCGATCCGAAACACGTTTTTTTGGGCCATCTACATTTTGTTCACTGTGCTCGTTATATTTTAATTTTGTTCCGTTTTACACACGACAATCAGAATTCCATAGCGGCTCTCAAAGCTTACACACGTAACTCGTCTCATCCTCTGCTACGCTTAAGGGCCGTTACCTCCACCAAACCGCTGGAAATCTTCGTGGAATTTCATGCGGAGATTAAAAACATTTCCTGAGGATCGATTCAGGAGAACTTTTTTTTTTTTTTTTTACACAGCAGAACCTCATTTATCAGATTCAGGAAATAGACTGTGTTGAATATATAGATTCCGATTCACAAACATTGCGCTGCATGGGAATGTGTCTGTGTGTCTGCTTCTGTAAGTGTGAGCGTGTGAAATGGTAGGGGTGGTGGGGGATGCCCTCCTGGGGATTGGAAACAATCCGCAGTCTCCTGTAATACAGCGCTGTCTATCAGCCGGATAACACCTGGGCTTTTGGGCCATACCAAGTGTGGGCAGGGAACACCGAGAATACCGCGAGAGTATGATTCAGTTCTCTTTTTTTCATTAACCATGTTATCACCACCAAGCACAAATCAAGTTTAGAATTGTAACTAAAATAATAACAAAAATAAAAACACCGGAAACAGCCATAGGTTTATGTCTAAAGGGGCGATCTAATCGTGAATAAACAAAACAGCCCAGTGTGCGCGCTTTGTTTTCCTCATGTTTAGCTGACATAAGCGGTTTTTAAAGTTTTGATCAGACACCGCAGACTGCTGCAGAGCATCAGAACAGACGCTGCGCAAATCAAGGACAGCAAATAGCTCAGGGTCCACCCAAATTACAACACATGCGTGATTCAACCCGGTATCACTGCGAAGAGGTTCATCATAGTCTGTTACACCTGTGGGCGTTCCGCGCGCTTACAATCTTTGCATACGCTGAATGAACCACTCTCACTCCCAATACAGGCTTTCCCGAACCGGTGCATGAAAGAAAAATAACTAAATAAAGACTACGAACTATGTATCAGACAATACTGTTTAAGCATCCCGACAACGAACCCACGGTCTGTCCTCACAATGACGGCTCCCTCTTAAGATCCACTTTTAAAGAATCCTCTGATTCAGATCAGAAGTTCTGGGGCTACAAATGAACAGCTTAACACGTCCGTCACAAATCAATGCCTGGGGTAGCTACCACATTTTTTTTAGAGTTCCACAGATTGTTATTCACAGCAGAGATATTACTAAAGGTCTGCGTGGCACTGTCCCCCTGTTTGGAGGCAGCAGGTTAATCCAGTCAGCTCTCTGATCAGCCACGAGCGGAAACACATCCACACCGCACCTGCCTCCACAGCGGCCGCCCTCCGTTAAGGTAACGGTTCATTTAGCTGACTTACCCCCGCCACGGTTCCAGGCTGTACAGACGTGTTCCCATCTGTTCCCAGTATGATGGTGGTCTGGCTCATAGACGTCCAGTTGCCTGCGGTGTTGTTCTGCTCAGCGGTGGCCCGGAGCGGGTCGCCGTACTGGGCGGACCCCCCGCGGGCCGAACCGATGGAATCCTTCCTCAAGGCCGAATTAACGGCAACGGATCCGGGGACGGCCGGCGGGGTGTTTTTAAACGTCCCGTATTCTTTATTGCTGTCCGGTTCCCCCGGTTTATTTTCCGCGGGACAAAAAGTGTTGCGCTCGTTACAAGGAGGCGGCGGCTGAGGCGCCGGGTGATGGCGAGGAGTGGACGGCGGGCACGCTGCCGTGTTGTCCGGTTTGTTTCCTGTAAGTCCCGCGGCTCCGTCGGACTGCGGCGCAGGGATGTAGCCGGTGGGAGCGCTGGCCGGTTGTTTGGCCATGTCTCTGTGGTCAGACAGATCCTGGAATATGGGAGCGACAGATCAGCGAGATAAAAGGAAAAAGCAGGGCAGAAACCATGAAACCAGCAGGCGTTTGCAGGCCATCGCTGCTCTGGGACTAAAAACAAACAAACAAACAAAAAATCATAATAAAAATTACGCTCTTTCCCTTTTCTGCTGTATGCTGTGGCTCTGGTCGCTCCATAGTTTCAGCTCAATGTCTGCCGGGTGTGTGTGTGTGTGTG
>NW_005187544.1:670907-703119 GCF_000239375.1 Pundamilia nyererei | reverse complement strand
AAAAATTACTGACCGGTTTGTTGTTTTCTTAGTTGTGTTTTTAGCGGGGGACTAACTACCTGGCTTCCGTTTAAGTCTGTAGAAAGCGAGTAAATTGAGAAAAAAAAAGGTTACAAAAATAGACACGATCAACCAAATGTTAACTTTCCCATTGAAATCTTTCTCTAAAAACGGAAATAAAGAAATAAAAAGGTTAGGTGACACAGAAGAGAAAAGGCGGTTAAAGTTTTTCAGTGTGAAACCACAGCTGCATTTCAGCACCACGGACAGCTCGAGCGCCTGAAAGCGTTAAACAGTGCCCCCCTGCAAGAAAAGTGCCAGATTAGCATAAAAACAGAAGAGAATACACTCAGATGACAGAGGATAGATAGATGAAACTGCAGGAGAATAGTTACACGAATTAGTTTGGAACACTTACCATTTTTTGCAGAGCTCTGCCAGCAGGCTGGAAACAGCTGTAAAGGAAAAAAAAACCCGATGAGGAGACGACTAGAAGCGGACTGGTTGTAGCTCCGCAAAGTACCAACTGCAAAGCTTTTCTATAGCTCCGTGGGAAAGAGTGGGGTTTGCGTCAGTGCAGAGCAAGGTGCCCTTCCTGTGACATTTTCTTGATAATAGGAGTTTGATAAATCATTGGCCTTGGATTCGGATTTTTAAAGGGACAACAGGAGAACAAGACGACGGGGGCGCGTGTGTGCGTGCGTGAATTGTCTGGTTACGCACGTTGAATGCGTGAGCGCCGGACAGAGCCTTCCAAAACCTGATTAATACACTTGTCTCTAAGGAAGTGTGGGATGTTTACACGCATGCAGGGGAGCGTCCCACTTGATCTCACGTGGCTTGTCTGGATAAAGATTTCCAGGTTTGGGTAATTATTGGGGAGAATTTGAATAGACTGGAGTGCACCGAGGCCTAAGTAATGTTTGCATTGTGCTGAGCCAGGATACGCCAGTAGTTCCAATTAGCGTAGCAACATCAAATACTTTATTTTACAGAAAAGAAACTAAGACTGTGCCTTAAGCTGACAATCAAAGATGAGGGAGTTGTTTATAGTTATTCTCATAAATTCACATTCAACAATTACAATTAGACACACACACACACACACATTTTCAGAAGTTGTATGGGTGGAATACACCATGTGCTAAAAATGGCCTGAACTATAAATAGTTTTTCCACTTGGCGGGTTTTACGCACAAAGCTCTGGGCTCTATACGTTCCTTCGTGCGTCACCAATAGGAAACTGATCAAATACAGAGGAAAAAAAAGTGGGCGAGGTCTTGACAAAGCTACTCATTTGTTAAAGTCTTACGCAAGAAGATTTCTGTTTTTTTTTTTTAAGTTAAAGTCACGTGTTTTAAGGGGAGCCGGAGCCAACCACTGGAGCCTGCACTGGAAGCAGTGACACCCCAAAGAGGCGGAGGGGGGCATACTGTACAGTCTAAAACACTGCATTGCGTATTCTCCGAATCTCGCTGTACACGTGTCCCGTGAGTTGTGTTTTACCCCCAAACTAAAACCCCACTGGTGAACTGATGATTTAAGAATGGAGCGTTAATTATGAGCTTAAATGAAAACAAAGGCCACGGGACGGGTGGTAAACTGTGTCGGAAACAAGCCAAACTGGCTCCTCTTGATCCTTTCCGGCAACGTGGACATAAGTTTGCTCACAAGAGTGAAGTCAAGTCAGGTCAAAAATAATTAGTTCGTCGCTGCCAGTCAAGTACGTTGTTTAACCAGGTAGTGTTCACTAACATGCGATATAAATCTCAAAGAGCCTCTAAAAACAATAAAATAAATAAACGAAAATAATAATTTATGTTTTAAACTAACTTGCTATACTGTGAACTGGTCGTTATGGCGTTTTTCTTCTCTAAGCACTCGGAGCGCTTTTAAACACGTCATCTGAACCGCTGTAATAAACTAGTACATTAAATGTCCGTTTAATGCCCTGATTCTTTTTCTTTTTAAGTCATTAATTTATTTATGTATTTTGGACAGCTGGGGAAGTTTGGGGCAGTTTCTGCTCGCCCGCTGTGATCGGTGTGGTACCAGCAGGACACGCGAGGGTCTCACTCGGGGCCTTTCGCTTGCTATGCACGCCGGGCTGCATGCGCTTGTAAATCTCCGTCCGTTCCAGATAAGAGTCTGGAGCGGCTGTATTAGCCACAGCCTTGAGTTTAATTATATTGTCAACAGAGAATAATTGTAATTGATTTCTGCTCCTCTTCCAGAGACCGCTGTGCGCGCGGACTGACACACATACACACGCGCGCGCACATACACGCCCACTGCCAAAAAGACGCCGGTTTGTTGTATTTTCTTTAGAGACAGCGTGGTGGTTTACACTACTTGCACACGCGCACCAAAGTGAAGAAAGTGCGCATTAGATGCGTCACATCCTGCAACTGTTTAAATTCTACTGTGTCAGCATATGTGTGTGTGTGTGTGTGTGTGTGTGTGTGTGTGTGTGTGTGTGTGTGTGTGTGTGTGCGTGTGTGTGTTTTCATTACTTTGAGCGGACTGCATCCTAACGGAGGATGTGAACTGCCTCTCGCCGAGTGTCTCCTCGTGCTCGTTAATTATGTGAGCTCTTGTATTTAATTGATCACTCCCCCTGTCGCCTGAGCGATAAGAAGCCGCACCAATTCTAACGCCTGGGAAGCCGTGATTCAGCGGAGGGGGGTGAGCTGGGGCGGGGGTGGTCATGCCGAGGCGCACGACTCCCATTATCAGCATCCTCATCAGTCGGCCCTGACAGAGCCTTCACACACTGCAGTTCAAGTTCGTCCAGTGACAAAGACCCCAAGGTGTTTATAAATAAATTGGGTTCGTTTCATTTAAGGAGCTATTTCGTTGTAAGTAAAGAAAATTCTTTGAGCTTCAGGATTGTTTTCTCCTTCTGTTTGACGTTCGTTTTCATTATTATTTCAGACACAGTGATCCAACCCAAAGCAATGAATGTGTCATAAATATGTTGCTTTGTAAATGAGCGTTTAAGTGCAATAGATTTACAAAATTGATTACCTCTCAGAATGAGCGTCATTTTTTTTTACAGAATAATGTGGAGAAAACGAATGGCACAGGCTGTGAGACAATAAACATAATCAATTGTGAACAAAGGCGCGTTATTAGGCTCTTTTAAGGCTTTTAATCACGGCGGTGCCAGCTTTGTGAATTCTTTTTTTCGTCAGTTTTATCAAAGGACACATCAGTGCTTGTTTATTATGAAACAACACCGCAGAAAATGTGGGAATGATGCTGAACGATTTCCGTAAAAGTCTCTAGATGCAGGTCCCTCGCAGTCCAGCCAAAAATGACACTACTGAATGGAGCGTAGTTAAAGAGCTGACTCCACGCAACCAAAATCCCACGAATCCAACTTTGCAAGAAAAAATAAAACATGTACACAAAAAAAGCATTCGCCCTGTTTGATGTCACCTTGTACAGCACACTGTAGGAATAGAATGCCAGAGACGACAGGGAAGCGGTAGAAATGTGACCGTCAAATCATCATTAGGACAGGGAGCCAGGCCCAGAGTCCGCTGCTCCTCCTCACAGATGACTCCTCTTTCTCGGAGGGGGGAGGGGGGTTTAATTGTAAGCAGACCTGCTCGGTGAAGTATGTAAAGAGGCTTCAGTCAGCCTTTTTAAAGCTTAAATTCATTTTTGCATTGTCCCAGTAAACTCACGGAAGATGGATGATGCCCCTGCTGAGGTATCACACAGCTCAAAGTAGGACAATAAGGGGGGATAACTGGCAAGCGCACACAATCTGTAACAAAGAGCAGCCTCCTTTGGATGAGGCAGAGATGCATGTGAGTGATGATTTGAAGAATTAGTGAAATTAGTAAAATTGCGGATTTGAAGAGAAAGACTTAAGGTTGCACCTGACGCTGTCTTTAACTGTTAAACAATCTTCAGACATCAAGGTTGCATGTATAGTGGCTTCAGAAAAATATCCAGCCTCTCTGATTGCTGAACTGACTTTAAATGGTTTAGACAAGAGTTTGGCCAGCTGATATCCTCTACTTAATGATCCCCAATGGAAATCTTTTCTTTATAAAAATATACTCTGCCTTTGGTGCTCCACTTTGTGCTTCTTGATTAACATTGACTGAATTTGATTTGAGACCCTCTGTGACACATAAAAGTCTGGATGTATTTTAAAGGCAGCAAACATTCACACTGCTTGTGCACACTGAGTCATGATGTCTATGGAACACCGTAGAACTACAAGATGACTGTGATGGTTTCCACAAGCACAGTGATTACCCAAGATTACCCCAGGAAAAAAAGATTCTAATTATATTATAAGATAAATCTTAAAAACTCTTTTGGGTAGAACTCAAGCAACTTTGAGTCACTCATTTTTTCTTTACATCTTGATTTCTGGGCTTCAGACTTGTAATTCGTTTTATTGACTTATTGACAAAGAAAACTTAAGGCATGAATCAATGCTGTGTTCGCAAATAACAGACAACTTAGTAAAGAACAAATTTTAAATGGTATGTTCAGGCCAAAGCGGCCAAAACTTCATCAGAAATGGTCTCAGTGGAAGGATGGCCATCAAGAAGCCATCATTAAGAAAGGGAGGGGAAAAGGCTGAAGTATACCAAATTACACCAAAACTGGAATGGAAATCTGTGGCAACAGGTCTGATGCAGTGATGAACTCAAAAAGTGTCTATAGCTATTTGTAAAACATGGTTCCTGGTGGTAATATGATGCTACGGGCTTGATTCTTGGCAGCAGGGACAGTGACACTCATCCTAACCGAGAGAAGAGTAAATTCAGGCATAGACCTAACCCAGATAAACCTGCGCTAAATGTCCACAGAACCTGTGGCTGGTGTGATGGCTCCTGTTTCAGTATGACAGACTTGAAGCTATAACTGTGAGGAAAAAAAAAAAAAAGATGAACATTAAAGGTGGAAAATGAACATTTTTTTACTCTAATGGGAAAATGTCAATTTTATCAAGGTAAAATTAAATAAATAAAACAATTAAGTGCACAAAGAGCAAAGAAGCCTTGATCCTTTGTTAACCATTTGCAGTTACTATTTCAACAGCATGCATTTGGCAGTATGTGTAAAAATAAACACATAGTCACGCTGAATGTGCATCTTTGTGTAGTTACACTGAATGTGCACAAAAAGACACTGACAAGGAGGAAATCTCATATTACAGTATGTTTTATTTCAAAAGCCAAGAACAATACCAACATTTAAAACACTTAAGGTATTAATTCTTTCGAACTACTCGTAGCAAGGACCATGTGATGGTTGTCCTTATTGGAGGCTATAAGTCTGCTTCCTGTCTCGGAGTTCAAAGGTAACCCACAGTGAGCGTGGATCCTTCTTGTTTTTGCGCACAGTGATCTTTCCCTGAAGCTCTTCCCCTAAAGAAAATATCAAAGACAGCGAAATATGAGTACAGTACACCTTTTTATACAGAAGTCACATTACATTTAACTGGAGGGTCTCTCCCTCTTTCTCTTTGAAGGGATGCGTCATCATTAACTCATCTGTGAGCTGAAATCTACCCCTGAGGGATAACTTTCCACAAGAAGTAGAACTTTGCTCAAAATATAAAGGCTGTTAATAGGACACATTACAGCAAATCATCAGTTTTGAAGTAATATGAATTAAAAGAAATCAAATATAAACAGTTACAGCCAAAAACCACGTAAAAATCTGCAAATGAAACTCAGAGTTTAAAGAAAGACAAGATTTTTACCATCAGTTTGTCTTAATATATTCTAGTCAGGTAGGATTACTAACAAAGGCAGGAAGTCCCAAAGCACTGAACCAAAACTGAGAGGAAAAAATAGAGCATTTTTTGTAAAAGAAGGACAGTGTTTCAGTATTTTCTACATTCTATAGTGTTAGCAAACAACAAAGAAACACCAAAATGCTATAAAGTATACATGCAGCTGCATATGTCATATTTGCTCAAGTGCACTACTGATGTGTGTGGATTTTGTTTTTATTCACCTTATAGAAATTTCAGGGAAATAAAACTGGACATATCATGCACTGATAAAAAATAAATAAATGAATGAATAAATCAAAAGACAGAAAACAATTAGACTGAAATCAATCCGTGTGTCCATAGTAAACCAGAAATGAGTAACTGCTCATAAAAACAAGTCTTCCTGATGCCTTGCAGCACTACAGTGCTGCTGAGCTCAGGCCTTTGCAGTAGGAGTTGAACGCACTGTCGCTTACAGAAATGATGATGTGTGTAAAGGCAATGTGGTTTAATGTATGTTAATAAGCAAGATTGTCTGTGAGCGTGCGTGTATGAATGCAGATGTGTCGCGATCCCCAGATGGCAGCAAGGAGGCAGCGCGTCTACAGTGCGATGCACGAGTGATCGGTGAGGCTGTGAGAAGGCGCTGCTGATTATGACGCATAATCACTCTGATTAACTTCACGTTTGACTGCTGGAGGTAAATGAATGTTTACCCAAATGGCAAACAAGCATCCTCTCACGCTCTCCATCCCCGGCCTGCCTCCTCTCCGCATGCTGCGCGCTCCACATAGCTGGAGGTTAGAGGAGGACGACGAGAGAAAATGCTGACAGTGGAGCTTTCTCCAGCAAACTGTCCGCCATCGCTGCTGTCATGTCTTACTCGTTTCCATGCCAACGGTGCTGTCACAGAATCTGCTGCTGGTGCTGTGCTCTGGGGCTGTCACTTCACTACAAGGAGGGCAAACAGCCGTGGCGTTTCTCTGTGGGGGCTTTTACAAAAACAAAAACCACTGTGTGACAAATTGTAATGGAACATAAGAATATTCCATATTTGGGTGTGGAAAGTGGGGGCCACTGCTATGTTGGGAGAGAACAGTGGTGGAAACTTTCTAGTTTATTACAACCTTATTACTGAATCACTTTCAGAAAGAGTATTTAAAAACAAGTAACCAAACCAAAAGTACACATGACAAGAAATCTTAGAGGAGAATATTGTTTGGTGCTGTCTTACTAAAATAAGCAAAGCAGCCACTTGAAGGGAGTGATGCTGTTCCAAGACCTGCATATATCATTCAGCATTAACACACCAGCACTCACAGATGGTAAAGTTACCCATGCCATGTGCAATAGTGCACACTGATCCCACTGGAAATGCTCTCTTTTTAACTGTGCGTTGATAGCATATGTTTATATATTAAAATTGCCCATAGGTGTGAGTGTCTCTCTGTGTTAGCCCTGCGCCAGGTTGGTGGCCTCTCCAGGGTGTACCGCGCATCTCACCCTATGGTAGCTGAGCTAGGCACCAATTGTTTTATTAAAGCTGCTCCTTTAAGGACCCAAAGATCATCAACAAATAACCAAATTAATTTTCAGATGTTCCAACGGGTATTTTTCAGCAGCTTGTCCAGTCTTTTGTTGCCCTTGATCTGTTTCTAATTTGTGAATGGCAGAAAAAAAAGGGTTTACACAGCATCGCAACCTTTTTAGGAAATAAAGTTGTACTAGTTAGTTAATCATTTATTATTAATCTCTGGCTCTCTTCCATAGCACATCTTCCTTCCCTCACTCCCAACCGGTCGCAGCAGATGGCCGCTCCTCCCTGAGCCTGGATCTGCTGGAGATTTCCTTCTCACCGTTGCCTGTAGCACTTACTCATAACGGGTCACATATGATTGCTCGGGTTTTCTCTGTCTTCTTTGTATTATTGTAGGTTCTTTACCGTACAATATCAAGCGCCTTGAGGCAACCGTTATTTAGATTTGGTGGTATAAAAATAAAATAAAATTGAATTACTACACTGGTTAATAACTTTTGTAATGTTCTTTTTTCATGCCAATCATCCAGTTTGTTTTTTTATAACTAATAAAACTTTACCAAAGATTTCTACAAAAGACAATACACAGAAATGTTGCAAACCTGAAAACAAGATACATCCCATAGTAATAAACTGAAAGACACCATTCTGCCCCCGACTCCACCCCCAACTTAATAAACTTGGTCATCGGTCAACAATATAGAAGCAAAACTACCCAACCGTGAAGGAAAAGGTCACTGACACACATGCCTAGTTTGTCTTTTCCTGTGTCTCTACAAAGGCTGAAGTCTGGTCTCTGTGCATTTGACTTATAAAATGAGACAATTTCCACAATCTAAAGCTGAAAAAGAAAACCATTAGAAATCAGTCAATGATAGCTATGAAACAAACTCTCTTTCCTTATCCTTGTTTTTTAGGAACTGAATATACCTAAGCCATAAGTTTCTAGAGGACTGGGTTTTGCCTTACTGGTAGTCTTGTGACGGACTGTGGTGGTTTTGGGAGGCTGCAGTCAAACTTCACTTGATAAGAGGTTGATAAAGGCCAAAGAAATAATTGCTTGACCTTTGGTAACCTTTTGTTAAAACAGCACTGAAAGGAAAATAAAAATGTCTTGTGACCAAAGACTCATGCTCTCTAAGCTGTCCGTCTAATGTCAGCTGTGTATTGCAGCATACAAACAACCCATGACAGAGTGTCTTTTCAGTCATGGTGTATGCAAGCAGCTCTGCTGTAATCAGTCAGTGCAAACTCCCAGTGGAAGAGGGCCTCGTGCTTTCAGTAAACTGGCCGTTCAGAACCTTGGAGAAAGAGTTAACCATGTGTGGAAATGAGTCGGGGAACGGTGTCGGGCTTTCACTGCGATGTCATACATCACCGTGCCAGTATCATTAAGCACCACCAGGCCCACAGAAAGCGCCCATGTCAGCCCAGTGCAGCGTTTCTCCATGAAATTACACCAGAGTTATATGTGATTCATTTAAACTGTTGTCATTCACATTTCACTTAGCACTCCTGTAGTCTCCTGTAGAACTAGTACCACCATTTCCCTCTAAAAATCTTTTTCTAAAAGTGTAAAGAAAGGGAATACAAGGAGAGGAGGGAAAGTCGCAGAGAGTATAAAGAGGGACGCGCGCACAGTTAATTTAGCAACACAACAGAGCTAAAAATAGTTCATTTCAAGCACATGTTCACTCTTAAAGCTTCTGGGGATCCTTCTGTCATCCTGATGTATATTTTTATACAAAAGGGCAAGCCACAGCAGCTGACTTCACCTGACACTGATGTGATGCTCATAGCTACATTTCACTCACAATTCTCTGGCATACTCCCTTATGCTCCAATCTGCTTTCATCTAATCCTTTTCTGCTTCTCAGGTCTCGTTCAGCGCACAGCGAAGAGGCAGAGGTGCAGAGATGATGGATTGTATATCCCGAGCACCGGTCTGCACTCACAACTGATCCATGTGTTGAATTACAACCCTGAAGAACTTTAAGCTTAGCTCGGCCACTGCTGCTCGACAGCTCAAGGACCCTCAGAGTTCAAACAGGATAGAGGGGGAGGGTTGAGGAGGTAAAGAGGTGTTTAAACTGTGCCTGGAGAGGTGAGGCAGGGAGGGAGGGGTGAGGATATTTGGAAGAGCTACGGTTCCACTCAGGACACACGAGGTGAGTCATGAAAATGGGGGCAGGAATAAAGACTACCTGACTGACCAATGAAAGCCTGGATGATGATGCACGCCCATGTTTTAGCTGCTCTGACTAGCTCTGAGCATGTAACCAGGGCACTGCTTCAGCTCAAGGTACTTTCTTGGACCGAAACAAAAAAAAGGCAAAGAAGAAAATGTGACCTTTCTCCAGTGAACATTAAGCAGGTAAAACTGTGAAAAACAGACCCTCCTCTTCAATACTAGAGCTACACAAACACACCAGAGCATGACAAATGATTTTCTGTTTAATTTATTACGCTGCCAGTCGGGAGGATTTGCAGCGATGTTTTGTTCCAGGCTGCTGCGTGCCTACTCTCTCTTGAGCAAGGGCCTCCCACAGAAGTGCGGCCTTAGAGTTAATTACTGCTGCACCTCGTACAAACACATCAAATAAGATTTGGTCCCGCCACGATAAATCACCACAGCCTGAGCCAATATGAAACACAACCACTGGCTGTTTATGCTCAGCCCTTACTTCGGCCAATCAGAGCTAAAAGTGCTTCTCAGTCATAACCCGAGAGGAGAGGCCATTGTGTGTGTATGTGTGTGTAACAGAGACTTTTATCATCTTCAAGGTGACTTTAGAAAGTTTTCTCTTACAGCTAAGGGGAAGTTTAGTACAGAACTATGCAAAAACAATTGTGCATTTCAGTGTGTAAAGAAGAATGTGTGTATATGGGTGTTGTAAAGTACACCATGGGAGCCTAGTAGGCAGCCGGTGAATGCTGTTAAAAACTCCATTTCTGGTTTACGGCCCCTGGAGGAGGCTGGAGACCGTTAGGGTGCTGGGGTAGAGGAAGCACATCAATAACCTGCTTCTCCCTTCATTTTATTCTTCCATTTAACTTTTTCTGCTTGCACTGCTCGGTTCAAGCTTGAGACGCATGCACAAACTGATGGATCTTTATGGACTTAATCTGTCCAATTTGAGGCAGAATCTTCTAGGCTGAAAAAGCTCAGGCTACAAACACATCTGTGTCTGTGTGTTTAATGGTGCAACATGACATTATGCCTTCTAGATAATGCAGGACTAGGTAAAATAGGCACTGATCAAAGAAGACCAGAGTGAGACAGAACATGTGTAGAGGTGGGAGGAATGAACAAGTTTAAGTCTACAAACTGAGGTCTAGTGGCCTCTAGAGGTAGTCATATCCATTACACTCCAAAAATAACCAGAGCTCAGAAGTTTCTACAGGAAAGGTAACATCCTATGAAGGATTACCAGAGCCAGAAGCTGATGGCAGCACATGCAAAAGAGGAGTATACCTAGACACACCACCAGCCAGCTGTCTTCCAGACTTATATTCAAATCTGCTGTTTCGTTTTAAATTGTAATTTTTTTAACCCAAATTAGCAAAAACTATAACTGTCAGCTTGTAGATGTTACTGTTTGATTTTCTGACATTAATATGCTCAGACTGCCAATGGCCAGTCTGTGAACAGACTGGCCATTGGCACATGAGGCTTTTTACATTTTTGGTGTTCACCGGTTGTGTACAGGATAGTTGTTTATTGGAGGTCCCGAAAACATGATAACACACATGATAATAAGCATTAATGTACACCGCATATTTAAAGGAAATCGGCTCTTTAGTTTCCTGAAATCTAGAAATCTACAAAAATGCACACAAATAATAATACTACTACTACTAATAATAATAATGAAGCCCTGTTTTGTCATAAGCCCATAGAACAGTTTTGGTGCTCCTTAAATCTTTGAACTTGAAATAAACAGAATTCTGCCTCAAAAAAAAAACTTGACCTGATTTAAATGATCTCCTGTTCATGATCATATTGCTAGTCTGAGGTCACTCTCTGGTGGACCATTTCTGATGAATTTCACTTTGTGCCCTGAGATTTCACCTGAGATGGACCTTGGACCTAATTTTTGACTATTCTTATTACCAACATGTCTTTTACCAAAAAATAGGCTGATGCATTCATATTATCGCTGTCGCTCTTCATTTTTTGGCATAAGGAGAGGGATGGGACAGTAAAGTCTAGCACTGTGCATGCTCTAAAGGATGGCACTGCTTCAGATGGTAAAAATGATCTGCGGTGTTATATGCCTTGCAGTGCATACTACAGGACAAAATCTCTTCTCTCTAAAAAAAGAGCAGAGCATATCACCACAAACATTTCATACAAACTGTTAAGCACGATAGAGGAGGGGTGATGATTTGGGCTTGTTTTGTAGCCACAGGATCTGGTTAACATGGAGTGATTGCACCTACCATGAACTCCCCCTGATTAAGATATTTTTCAGTCTAATGTCAGGCCATCTGTCTGAGAGCTACAGCCTTGCTGCAACAGGACTATGATCTTTAGCATAGCAACAAATCTCTGGCTGAAGAAGGAAAAAACAAAATCAAGGTGGCCCAGTCAAAATGCTAACTGTAACATAATTGAAATGCTGTAGTAGGTCTGTAAGAGAGCTGTACATAAATTAATGACAACAAACATCAATGAAATGAGAAAACACTGTAAAAAAAAAAGTGTGGTCAGCATTGCTCAACAACAATGTATTAGACTGACAAAATTAAACAGAAAAGTAAAACTTAAAATTATTACTGCTAAAGGTTCCACAGACTACTAAATCGTGGGTTGAACTTTTTGTGTTTTTCACACTATTCTTTTTCACATGACCATGTCATGCACTATTATGTGAAAAAATCTGGTGCATAATGCTTCTTGGTATCACTGTGCAGCTTCCTAGTTCTGTTCTGTTTTAGTATACTATTCTTCTCTGCTCTCTCTCTGATGCATTTATCTTCCCGGATAATGCAAAGCCCATGATAGCGTCTGTGCAGCATCAGAAGTTTTGACATTCTTATCACCCTGGGTGCTGGCCTCGCAGGCTGAGCACGGCTAGGAGTAGCTGGACATCAAGCGGCTCTGTCCCCACACAGGTCATTTATTACAGCAGACTAAGTCTGATATCTGGCCACTGAGTGGACAGCCAGTCTCAAAGCTCATCCATTCCCACTTCAGCAGACATATCCATGATTCCCATTATGATAACATAGAGAGAAAGAGTTTACAGCAGTAATAAATGTGAAATCATCCAGACATTACGTATTACAGTGGTGTGAAAAAGTGTTTACCCCCTCCTGATTTCCCTTTCTTTTTTATGTTTTTCACATCTAAATGTTTCATATTGTCAAACAAATTTAAATACTAGACAAAGATAACACAAGTAAACACAAAATGTTTTTTTCCAAATGAAAGTGTTTATTATTAAAGGGGAAAAAATCCAAACCTACACGGCCCTGTGTGAAAAGGCGATTTCCCCCATAAACCTAATAACTGTTTGGGCCAACCTTCGCAGCAACAACTGCAAACAAGCGTTTGCGATAACTGACAATGAACCTTTTACATGGCTGTGGAGGAATTTTGGCCCACTCATGTTTGCAGAATTGTTGTAATTCAGCCACGGTGGAAGGTTTTCGAGCATGAACCACCTTTCTTAAGGTCGTGCCGCAGCATCTCAATCGGATTTAGATCAGGATTTTGATGGTTTAAGAAAAACAAATGAAGACTTTGGAGTGGCCTAGTCAGAGGTGGACTTGCTGGTGTGTTTTAGATCATTTTCCTGTTGCAGAACTCAAATCCGCTTGAGGTCACAAACAGATGGCCAAATATTTTCCTTAAGGATGTTTTGGTGACAGCAAAATTCACAGTTCCATTTACCACAGCAAGTCTTCAACGTCCTGAGGCAGCGAAACAGCCCCAAACCATTATATGACCACCATATTTTCTGTTGGTATGATGTTCCTTTTCTGGAATGCTGTGATACTTTTACGTCAGATGTAATGGGACACACACCTTCCAAAAAACTTAAACTTTTGTCTTGTCAGTCGACAGAATATTGGGGAGTCTTGGGGATCATGAACATGTTTTTTGGCAAAACTGAGACAAGCCATTACGTTCCTTTTGTTAAGCAGTGGTTTTTGTCTTGGTACTCTGCCATGCAGGCCACTTTTGCCCAGTCTCTTTCTTATGGTAGAGACATGAACACTGACCTTAACCTTAAGTGAGGCCTGCAGTTCTCTGGATGTTTTCTGGGATATTTTATGACCCCTTGGGTGAATTGTTGCTGTGCTCTTGGGTGAATTTTGGCTGGCCAGCCACCCCGGTAAAGTTCCATGTTTTTGCCATTTGTGGATAATGGCTCTCAATGTGGTAGGCTGGAGTCCCACGGCTTTAGAAACAGCTTTATAACCTTTTCCAAGCTAAGATATCTCATTTATTTTGTTGTTCATTTTTTCCTGAATTTCCTTGGTATGTTGTCGGGCTTTTGAGGATCTTTTGGTCTACTTCACTTTGTCAGGCAGGTCCTACTTAAGCGATTTCTTGATTAAGAACAGGTGTGGCAGTAATCAGGTGTGGGTGTGGCTAGAGAAATTAAACTCAGCTGTCCCAAGATGTGATATACCACACTTAGTTTATATTATAACACACCTTCATTTAGAAACTGCATTTTGTGTTTACTTGTGTTATCTTTGTCTGGTATTTAGTGTGACAAACATACAAAAAAACAGGAAATTAGGAAGGGGGCAAATACTTTTTCACACCACTGTATATAAACTGATATACTGTGACAGGAACACCATTTTTGAATGCAACACTAGCAGCAATAATCGTTTCTTTTACAATAAAGAGAAAAGAACTGGCTGGTTGAGTTTGAGAATCAGCACCGTGTCTGAAAAGGAAAACATGCTGGAACCTTCAAATTCTTCAACCATTTCTGAGATGAAAAGACTTTTTAATAAGGTGATCTGACTTTGTTTTCTAACACCAAAACCCCTGTGTGTTAAACTGAGGAAGAATGCCTTTACTGCCAGCCACTGGAGAGCCAGCTTTATCTGAGGGATGAAATTTTAGGTTTAGCCAGCCCTCAATTTTTGAAACACCTTTTAAACCTAGTTGAGGCTTAAGATTTAGTTTTAGGGATATAGTTAGAATTAGGTTAAGAGTTGTACGGTTACTTGTGATCGTTAAACTTGGAAATGTTTAAGTGAATATAATAAAATAAATGGTGAAATAAATGTCCTCACAACAACAAACACACTGACACGCTTGTGTCACGCTTGTGTCACACTTTTGTGCTTATATGAGGGTTTAGTAACTGATGGCATTTTGTAAAGTGTGAGAGCCACACCACAAGGGGCCTTGACATGATAGCATAATGGCTCTGAGTACCCTGCCTTGGGCATCTGCTTGCGATTCTAATGGACACACATGACACCATAAAACAAAATGTCTTCTAATAATGTACTTCTGCGTCAGTGTCCTCACAATGAAGTGAAATCTGTAATATTTAAAAAAATATAGCTATTAGATGAAACACTGTATGATGCTGTTAGTGAACACAAGACACAAGACAAGACGTCCAGTTCAGTTTGGTGGAGATTGGGCTTAAAGAAAGTCATTTCCATAAACAATCATACAAATACGACTCACATCAAGCTCTATCAGTTAACTGTCTTTTAACGTGCTGATACAGCGATTCCGCAGATATCTGACTGGCCAGTTACAAAACGCCTCCCTTGTAACATATCATGATTCAGAGGCCTGCAGCTGGCTATCAGATGAAGTTTTACATGGTGCCTCTGATGGCTGAATGCGATTTGTTTTGATCCCTCGCTGTCACTGTGTTTGACGGATAATGGGTGTCAACCAGCCTCACTACATCTCCACCACAGACAGATTACTGACTGCAACACGCTATGACGCACCCCAAAGGGTCCAGAAGAGTGAAATGAATTACCACACCTGAATATTAAATGCAAACCTGCCTATAAAATATGTAAATAAGAGTAAATAAAACTAAACTGAACTGAGTAGACAGTAGCACTAAACGTTGCACAGCGTCGTAGAGTGTTTCTCAGTGAAGTGTTGACTCACCGGCTTGGACAGACACAGGTTTCTCCAACAGGAACACGGTCTGTTTCCAGTGTGTCTTTGTGACCTGAGGACCAGTGGAGAACATCACCTAGTAATGTGGAGAGGAAAAAAAAACTTTAGCAAAGCATCCTAAAGTCAGTACTGAGTTTCTATAAAGGAGGATCACTTTGTCATTTTGTATTATTGTGCAAAAAACAAAACATTTGAATGCTTAAGGACTTCAAATCTATTTATAGGGCCAGATTTTTGTGAAAGAAATTAGCATTAATGTGAAACTATTTCAAAAGAGGAAACCATGTTTTTTTGATTCCTGACAAATATGCCACAGAAAGCAGAAAAAAAAGGTGAGGTGAGTTTCTGTTAAAGCTGACCCACTCTTACAGCTATTGGTCTCTGAATCATTTATAGCTGAGTATGGACAATAAACAGAATCTTACTGAAATTCAAATCAATAGAATGCAACTTGAGTTTCAGGTAAAAGAGGAAGTGCAATCAGAAGGCGTGTCTGTGCTGCTCACACAGCTTGGCATCGCCTGTTCCAACTGGCCGGCTCTGCTGGGTAAGTGCTTGTATCAGCAGTCGGCTAGGACGCCCGTCGATTGCCAGCGAATGCCTCAGGGAGGAGGAACACGCTAAAGCGTGAACATAATTGAGTTTCCGTTAAATGGCTCGGTCGCTGCTTACCTTGTTGCTGCAGCCTTTGTCGAAGAAAATGTCAAAGTAGCCCACAATTGCCTGCAATGAAATATGAGGGGTGTGTTAGAATGTGACAGTACAATAAACCCCTGGATTTGTTTGACTACACTGCAACGGTGACATGCAGAGCTGAGAGAGCGA
Organism: Pundamilia nyererei; assembly: GCF_000239375.1. Taxonomy (NCBI): domain Eukaryota; kingdom Metazoa; phylum Chordata; class Actinopteri; order Cichliformes; family Cichlidae; genus Pundamilia; species Pundamilia nyererei. The sequence goes on along the minus strand of NW_005187544.1, from coordinate 686,877 downwards.
GTGCGCACGAGGCTGGAGGCAGACCATGTCTCGAGATATTAATGAGCAATATGAGCCACATGATAAGGACTGTGTTCAAGAACAAGACAGTAAAAACAAACTGGGAGAAAAAAAAACTTTCGATATGCACCCTTATCTTTGTGTTTAAAGTGCTCCTTAAAGGAGAAAGCGCAATTCAGCTTTGTCATGTTATTCTTACGTGTGAGAGTTGGGCATATTGATGCAAATATCAATAGTATCAATAGTATTGATATCAAGGCTGGTATTGCTATTGGATCAATACTAGCATGATAGGATCGATACTTTGATCAATACTGCCACTAAGTTTAGTAGGAAGCCAACTAAACTGCATTAATTTAAAAAATTATATAAAATAAACCTTAAACATGCACAATGAAAAATGTTTGAACCTTTTTGTGTTGACTTTCTATTTTGTTTCTAGCCTATAGAACATTTAAAGCACAGACATTGACAGAGACATGATCAGATGGATATTTACATTCCAGGCCTCCAAACTTGGTGGTCATTAAAATATGTTCAGAATTTGAAAACTGAACATGATTCATCTCATGAATCACGACACACTGCTCTCCACTGGTATTGGTATCGGCAGTACTGGCCCTCTATTTACAGGGCCAGTGTGCAGTATTGCACAGCCCTAGTGTGTGGTCTGTAGAGCCACAGTGGCAATGCCAGCTTACATATAGTAGATATCAAAATGAGTTGTATGGGAACTGCATTCTATTTTCTTCAGCCCCACTTCTTCTCAAAAACAACTTGCTTTCTCATTTAGGCTGAGTCAACAACATGTCCCCGCGTGCTCCCTCTCACCTCGCTTGAGACTTGTCACTGGACAAAAGAAACAAATTACCGCATGAGGCAACACTGGGCGAAATTTGCTGACAGTAACAAAAATATATACCTTAGCTTGTTATATGAAATTATCAAAGGTGGCTAAAGTGTTCCAATAATGTAAAAAAAAAAATCTCAAAAGTCAGGAAAAGAAGAAAAGGAAAGGTTAAGGAAAACGAATGACGCTTTACTCCATACATTTGAATTTAAATCAACAATTCCCACAAGGAAAAGGTAAATCGGACATCTGAAAAATCTCTGGTCCAATAATGAGCTTTTAACATGTCTTACAGTTGTGTAAATTCACTAAGAGCCAGCAAGGAAGTGTGGTTTTTGCTCCAAAACATGCTCTGTAGTCCTGCAGCGCCATAAACACATTTGACTGAAAAACAAACTGAGGGAAAGTCTTTAGGTGACCATTGTCAAATATGAGGTGTAACCCCCCCCAGGTTTGTTTTCCTCTCATATCTGCCCCCACTGGAGGAACAAAGCCACTCTATCAATCTCAGGAGGGCACTTGTAGTGGCAATGATGCAGAACTAATAGCTTTTAATCCTGATGCAGCTGACAACTTGGAGGCCGGCTCTCTGAGACAAAGAAGAGCTGAATCAATGCAAGAGAGGAAAATAGTATACAGAAGAGAGGAAAGGAAGCTGTAAAGGTAGGAAAACAGACAAAAGGTAGGGAGACAAAAACTGCAAGGTAATGGAAGATGGGGAATGGAGGATGGGGAAACCATTTAAATGCCAGACATAAAATACAGTACCATCTGTTCACAGCTTCTGTAAAACTCTCCAAACAATTTCAGATTTTTTTGCAATACTAAAAGTATTTGCAGCACACTCAAAAATACACATACGCAACCCTGATAATCATGCTGCTGTCAGAAGCTGCGTTCAATAAACTCCACGCACCGAGGCTTCAATCAACCTTTATCGACTGAGACAGGCAGGGGCAGCACTGCAAGTCGCAGCTAAACCGTGAGAAAAGAACCCAAAGTGGATAAAAGAGCATGTCAACCCAATGCAATTATGGCTTTTAATGAACGCTACAGAGAAGCTCGCTGCTCAGGTAATTAGGAAATTAGCTGTAATTACTCGTCAGGCAGAGCAGATTCACCTCTCTCAGCCAGAGAGGCAGAGATCATCCTCATCACGCCTCGTCGATGACAATGCCTCATAAGCGAGATTGATTGTCACTTCTTGCGTTGTGCAACTTTCACACAGCCAGCGAGACGGGCAATTAAAATTTAGGCCAGAGAAACTTGCAAATACACAAACAGCTTAGCAGCTCAGAGCCCCATTAAAATCGCAACTGAAAAAACAGGATGTAACAGCCTCATAAATAAAACAGAAGAAGATCAAATGAGGTCTGGATGACTCTCACCGGATTTGTACATGTTTTAGCACTTTTTTAATTAAAGAGGAAGAGAAGAACTTATCAAACTTATCCAGGTGTCCGAAATGACTTAGTAAAAGCTTGAAAGTTCAACTTCAGATGGCTATTGAAAACAGTAAAAAGAAGTTTGTTTATTTTCGCATGGAAAAAAAAAGGTGAATTCCCTGAAATGGAAATTATTTTAGTATTTAAACAGACAACAGGCATCATGTCACAGATTACAGAGTTGTTATAGCTAACCAGAGGGCAAATATTTGCCCATGTACTCCCATATTTATTTTGAGCCTTGTCTCTGTCCATCTGATGAATTTAAGCATGGTAATCTCTCTCTTTATTCCTCAGTTTCTCCAAAAACTGGGAAGGATACTAAATTACAGCACGGCATATAGCGTTTTTAAGACAAATACTAATGCCGATATTTTGATAAAAGTATTGGTCTCAGCATTTATGTCAGTTTTATGAGCTTATAATGTGACAATGTTGTCACCGATAACTTGTTCACACACTTCCTGACTTTGCCCAGATTCCAAACATGTGTGTGGTCATCAGGGACACTAAAGAGTACGCTCATGTGCACAAACTACACACCATCAACACTCATAACATGATTGAATGGCGTTTCTCACACATCTTTGCTTTTTTACTTTACATTTATCGACAGTTAATGGTACCAGTACTGGCAATGAGCAAATAGCTAATATCGACCGATATAAGACCGCCGCCAATGCTAAACAGTGATCTCTATGCTAAATGTTACAATTTTCTTCACCAGTAGATGGACTGCTCCATCTACTAAGCAGGTGGCAAATAGTAGGTGTTTGCTGGAAAAAAGCTGTCCTGTTTGGCGTTAAACAAAAAAAATTTTGTGTCATACCTGACATCTTATGAAATCAGATAAAAGCCTATGTTTCCTACCATATAGGGGATGAAGACAAAAAGGGATCAAAAACATAAGACAGAGGAGAGGAAGCACAGAGCCACATACACACACAACCACACACCAAAAACAGGACAAATCAGAACGAGCGCTTTTCATTTTCATCAGCGTTTAGCCTTGGGCCCCGGCTCTGTCTGTGATAAGTGATGACAGTGGGATTCTTGGCGGCCCACGGAGGAGGCTCTGCAAGACTGCAGCTCTCCGGCCCCCATTCTCCAGGAAGAACGGGGGGAAAATTAATAATTATCATCATGGATAACACCAACAGGGAGCAATTCATCATCGCTCCTCTTTCGCCTGGCTATGTGTCAGCGAGCCGCGTGGCCCGTCCAGATACTATTATACGATGGTGGGGAGGGGGATGCATGAAAAGAGAGGGTGGGTTAAAAGGACAGAAAGGAAGGGGCGGTGAGGTGGAGGGAGGGAGGGGGCGGGAGAATAGAGGGCTAATGTGCTTTTGATGGGGTTTATCCAGGCGTGGAGGCTTCAAGCACGACCACCTCACGAGCAAGATGTTGTGAATTCCTCCCCCCTTCCCCCTACGTTTCTCCTCTCAGCCTCGCCATTCAACTGCAGCCGTGAGGCTCAGGTGGAGCACGAGTCAGCACACCTGCAGGTGGTGTTCCTCATTCGTGATGCTCTACAGTAACAGTTAGAGAAGGTCGAGAGGCAAGCTGTGCAAAACCGACTGTTTGCTCCACTGCTGAGCTTTGCTCCTGAGTGCTTGATGAATGCACGAGTGGAGGGCATGTTAAAATAGCATAGTCACACGGCATGAAGACAAACTCCAGCTTTGTCACTTTAAAGCCTTTACCTTTGGGCGTTGGTCACTGTTAATTTGTTTGTCCCAAAGTGTGGGACACAGTAACAAGTAATAAGAGAAATTCAGTTTGAAATTAAGTATATCTTGGAAGGGCCGCAGCGCTCTTGACTTTGGGAATGGCTGCTCTAAATCACTAATCAGGCCAAAGGCTCTTTTAATTATCTACATCCTGTATTTACTGACTAATTTTATACAGGTCACAATTTTGTTTAATTAACAGGTTTACCAAATTTAGTAGATTGGTATTGCATTGGTCAGCAAATGCCCTTTTTAAATACTGAACCGGAAATAGTGCCATTATATGCTGTCAGTGCTGAATGTTACAACCACTATTCATAAATACATACTAGAATTACCACTGTTAGAATCACTATGGCTACTAATCAGTGTTAAGGACCTGGTGGATATCAGTTTCCTTTGACCTAACTTGAGGGAGCCCACAACAAGCTTTATACAACTTTGTGATTACATATAATAATAATAACAGTAGTAATAGTGAACTGTATCGATGTTAGACAATGCTATTTGAAGGGAAAACACATTCTAAGCACATTTTTTTCCTCAATCAAATATAATCTAGCCAATTAAAGTGCTGTGTGTATTACCCTTCTGTAGACAGACATGCAGGCTTTTAAGTTTAAACTCAGAACACTTCCTCTGTAACTTTCAGGACATTTGCATAAATCAGTGTGCTGATGATGATTTGTAAGTGGAAATAACCTGCCAAGGCAGTTTTTTTCTGACAATCAACTGATAGCTTAACTCAAAATGCTGCATAGTGCTGCATTGTTAAGAGTTAGAGTGGATTTCTGAAAATTGTCCTTGAAGTTGAAGAGTACCTGTCCTGTCAGTCCAGAAGGCCACCCCCCCTCCCTTATACACCCAATTCAAATTTGATGGAAAGCAGGTAAGAGATGGATTGCTCACTTTTTTTTCTCTGTAGCGCTACAGTAGCTATGTCAGCAGCACCGAGACAGCAGTGTTAAAATTAATTACAGACAGAAACTTATTCTCTCCTGCTATGCCATCAGCATTCATCTTTTCCACCCTTAGGAGAGGGGGTGAGATATTTTGCTACTCACTCTACAGTTTAGGTAAATGGATCATGATGGCAGCAATGCTTTAGAGGGTTAAGCCAAAAAAAAAAGATACAGATGCCAGACCAGTCAGAGTTTTAATGAAAATTTCAGCACATATAGTTTGTATGCAGCAGGTAGATTTCAACGTTTGCATGTAAACAGGGTGCAAAGTGTGTGGAATTCAAGAGGGAGGAAAGGAAAAAGGGACTGGGAAAAAACAGCAAGAGTGAAAGGATTTGTCTTGTGCGTGAGCGGCGCAGACGCAGGGGTTGTGCTGTTCATTTAATGCAAGGTTAGGCAGGCTGAGCTGATGAATGGACTGTCGACAGGAGAACAAAAGCAGGCGCTCCATCACAGGACAGAAGAAGCAGCTCTCCCTCACCAATCCCTGAGCACTGGTCCAGGAGCAGTTTACCCTTCACACACCCCAATCTTAACTACTACTGAGGAGCTGTGGCCAATACTGACTACAGGTCAGTGTCTTTATGGTAACAACATGCTACTCCCACAGGGCAACAGTCCGTCTGTAAATCCTGAGACAAGCAGGCTGGATACTCAAGGCAGGTATTTACAATTTACACGAGTGACACTTAGAGTACTTGCATTATAAATGCAAAAAAACCAAAACAACCCTACATGAAACAAGCATGACTGAACAATAAATTGTACACATCAGACGTACACACACATACAGTATCTGTCCTCCTACATACATCACAGCAACTGAGAATAATAAGACATGTGAAACAACAGGAAGAAAGCAGGACAAAGTATTGCCAAAAAATAACAATAAACTGAAAAACCACTTCCGTAATGTATGATCCTATCATCTGTTACCTCTAACATGACTGGACTTACAATCCAGAAATAGAAACGGGATGTTTTCAATTACAGAGCAGAGAAGACAGGAAAAATGAAAGGATGTTTACAAATCCCATTAAATCCACCAGCCTTACCCAGGGAGCACAAGCCAGATAATAACCACCTATTGATTATCCATTAAACCCATACACCAGTGCGGTAACACTGCAGCATAGCACAAAGCTGCTTCAACACAATAGGCCTTGTTATGGACAAATCACTTCTCTCCAAGCCCACAGTAGTGAGGCTCTTCTTTAGCTGGGTGGTTATTATTGGTGTTGCAGAGAGAAATGTGTCTGTGATGCTGTAGGAAGTTCATGGAATTGGGTGGCATGACTGGAGGGGCTGATGGTGGCTGCCAGAGCCAGTCCAAATGGACTCATAAAGCATTGTTCATGCTTTGGTGCCATGCACTTCAATTTTGTACTGAAGTTTTTGGTCAAGCTGACCTACTCACAGGTTCAACTAGGAGTCAGATAATGCCTCACACAGGACTACAGTTGTTCTCATCATTCCACATGTGCTTTGAGTGCTAAAAATAAATAAAATTAACAGGTTGAGCAAACTTTTGGAAGGACATGCACGAATGTGGTTTGAATATTACCAGTTAACAAGGCTGGATTAGCTTTGAAATCCTTTCTTTTAATATGTGCTTACGTGTTTTTAACCCACAAAGTATTTGTGGGTGATGAAATAATTAATTATGTATGACATGGAAAGCAAAGCAGGCCATGTACACTGACTATGTTGTATGGCATGCAATACAAAATCACATTAGCCTGGTGTCTCCAATTCAAGCTGAAACTCTATTCAACATCCAACTGAGAGACAATACAGAGACATAATATATCAGCACGTGCTGACAGATATCTCTTCTGTTTGTACCACCTTGTTCCTTTCACGCAGTATTTCTGATAAATGGTTGCGGATGTACAATGTTGTTTCAGGGGCTTTTTGTGTAGCATGTGGACAGACTACAAATGAACAAAAGCCAGTACGTATATATCTGACTTACCGTGCAGTGTGTGGTGTTTGTTATCTTCAAGTGGAAATCTGATGAAAACTCCAGCTCAGACAGACACACTCTGTTACAGTCAATTGTCTGTAGGGAAAAGGCAAAACTGCATTTAAAAAAAGATTAATAATAATAATGACAGTGTGAACTGTGAAGTAATTCAAAGAATAACAGAAAAAACTTGTTGGTATACTTTGCTTTTGAATTTTACATAGAGTCTGTGACAGAGTTTGTTTGTTCATAACAGCAGAGTTGGTCAAATCAAAGCTCTTCACCAAGTTTGGGCCAGTAGAGATTTCTTATAATAGTGTGGCTATCTTACAAAATCTCCCCAGTAGTTCTCTATTGTCACTATGTCTGAGAGAACCAATGCTGACATGTTGGAAATAACATACCTGTACACAGAATTGTTTACCGGTACTGAGAAAATGAAATGTGCTGTACAGGATGCCTTTGTTAATCTATGTTGTGTTTTAGAAGTCAATGCGAACATGTTAGCATCAGTGCTTTGTTCAGGTACTGCCTGGCAAATTGAAAGCTGGCATATTTTCCTGCCATCACTGTGTTTTTTTGGTACAAAGCTATGATTTCACTCACTATAAATGGTGATTTTTTTAAATAAATTGCATTTCTGTTAGAAATCTCATGCAAATATATGCTTAGAAAAAAGTTGGAAAGTAATTATATTTTGACTAACTCGAGTTGGCCGAAAAAAACAAAAAATGTCTCCCTACTGGAGACAAATAGCTGACTGCAGCCCAGTTAAAGGGCGCTTTAAAGGGTACTATCCCCTACAATTGTCACAAAAGAGGAAATGATTCCTAAATCATATCCTGCACCTGTCTATTATCCTGTCAAGGGTGGGAAAAATGACTTTCCTCTACAGCATTCTGACAATCATCCGACATTATTTATATAGCAACTCTAATTAGATACACTCTCCCACTGAGCACCCAGATCAGTTAAATGAATCATGTTACTTTATAACAGTTATGGTGACTAATTAGGGCTGTGACAATTTACTTACTACAGCTTTCAATAGTAACTGGAAGCTGAGAGCCAAAAGCAGAAAATTGAGTACATGCCAAGAACACTTCTCTTTGTTCATTTTAGCGATTGCGAGGACTCAAACATAGAGGATATTGTTTTTACATTCATCACTCAGATACTAGAATTAGATCAGACTAAAAAGTAAAATATAGATTTAAATATAGAGTGATTTTGGATAGAATCTTACTGGTAGTGGAGGAATACAGTTGTGTTGGAGTCAAATTGTTAAATGTTGCCATTATTGTACTTAAATTTGTAAGTCTTGGTTCAAACTGTAGGATCAAAGACATTCCTTTGTTTCTGACCACCTCCCCAGCCAGTCTGCTGGTGGGGGAGGCTATAGTGTTTTAATATGGGACATCCTATGTGAGGGTTCTGTTTTGTTGTTTAGTAATGCTTGTGTTCTCAGAATAAAAGGCTGCAAGGAAGGCTGTTTATTTGAAGTTGGCTAGGAGACAGGTGAGGAGCGGTTAGCTCCAAGAGCCTGGTTCCAACCAGCCTCCCTTGCTAGCAAGTAAAAACCAGTTAAAGCTGTTCGTCTTGCTTCCTTGCTTTGTTAACGGGAATAAGTTTCTAAACCAGCGGGGCCTGTGGAAGCGCAGACCCAACAAGTTGTACTGCTATAGTGGGGAAAATAATTATTTGGTCTTCTGCTGAATTTGTAAGTTTGCTCTCTCAAAAAGAAATGAGAGAGGCAGAATATCTTGGCTGCCACTTGGCAACTTGAAGTTTCAGTTCCTTCTCCAGATTTTCTACAGGACTGAGGTCTGGAGACTGGCTAGGCCACTCCATGGCCTGGATGTGCTTCTTCTTTAACAACTCCTTTGTTGCCTTGGCAGTATGTTTTGGGTCATTATCACACCGGAAGACCAATCAGCACTGTTTAGGCTGTGGAAAGGAGGTTCTCTTCCAAGACATGGTCCCATCTATTGGCAGTGAAGTAATCCTGTATCCTTAGCAGAAAAACAGCCCCATGACATAATGTTTCCACCTCCATGCTTGACTTTGGGGATAGTGTTCTTTGGGTCGTACATTTCTCTCCCTCTAAACTTAGCGGGTCAAGTTCATGCCAAAGAGCTTGATTTTGGTTTCCTGTGATCACAGCACTGTCTCACAAGCCTTCTATGACTCATCTAGATATTCACTGACAAACTTGAGACAGGCCTGTACATGTGCCTTCTTGAGCAGAAGGACCTTGCAGACGCTGCAAGATTACAATCCATTACAGTGTAGTGTTTCTGATGGTGTAGTTGGTGCCTGTGGTCTCAACTGCCTTCAGATCATCAACAAACTTCTCCCGTGTAGTTCTGAGCTGATCCATCACCTTTCTCATGATCATCCTCACGCCATGAGGCAGGGAGACTGAAATTGTTTATATTTCTTCTATTTCCAAAAGGCTGCACCAATATTTGTCTAATCAAGCTTCTTGCTGATAGTCTTGTAGCCCATTCCAGCCTAGTGTAGCTCTACAACCTTGTCCCTGGCCCTTTGACAGCTCTGTGTTCTTGGCAATGGTGGTGGAGATGTTGGTATGGAAGAAACTGTGGACAGTGCTTTAAGCATACGAGTTGAGATCTGTAGTATCTGTAGTTAAGTGATTGATTGTAACCTTTGGGTACACAGCCAATCTGTGGAAGCCAGAATTCTGGCTGGGTAGTAACTTTTATGTAATGTGTTTTTTGATTTCTTTGTTTGTTTTTGTTGTTTGCATTTTTTTCTCTCTCTCTATTAAAATTAAACTATCATAAAAATTACAGAGACTGTTCATTTCTTTGTAAATGAGCAAACTTACAAATTTAGCAGGGAATCGAATAATGATTTCCCCTATTGTATGTAGCAAACGTTGTACTTTTCTTAAGAAACAATTTGGAGTACCAAAGAGCAAAATGACTTCTTAAGCTATTTATGATTGGAAACAACTGCATAACATAAGGCAGGTTTAAAGGGAGCAAATTAAACATTGCTCAGATTGAACATTGCTATCTCTTCTCACTGAGAGTAAAAAAAACTTATCTGCTTAGCTGGAATATATAATTCCATGAAAGGGCTCTCAATTTTCCGGAGTAGCAGCCAGCTTTAATGGAATGTTATTGGATCGTATCAAAGGGAGGCAATAGATGAGAGTCCTTGTAATTTGGGCAGAGGGGCTGTCTATTTGTCACTGGAGGGGAGAAACTATCGATTAGAGGTTTCAAATTCCATTACATCAAGTTCTACCCTCATTCATCACATTCTGAGATGGGTGGAGGACACGGTACTTAGCAAACAGGCCAACTGGCAAAAAAAAATCCCACATATAAAAGGTATTAGAGAAAAGAGGAAAGAGCATTCCTTCTGAGATATATCCACAAAAGGTGTTCTTAGATATGAGACTCTTTGTGTCTTTATCTGCATATTCTCTGTATACCACTCTCCCACCAGCACAGCTAAAACTACTCTGTCCTCAGTGTGCTGAGAGTAATAAAGTTTCCTTAAGAAGAACTTAAACAAGGATTAGACAGATCAATCACCCAGCTCTACAGCATCACCACACACACACATGCACATACACACACAAACTATAAGGCCCTATCTCTCTATACAGCTAACTGCAGCTCTCGTTCTCTGTCGATGTTTTAACTGCCTGAGCCCTGAAGACTCTATTTCTCCCATTTGTGTGTACAGGTATATTGCTGCAGAACATTTTTACTTGTTCATGTCATCAAACGAAGACAAAATTGAATATCTGATCTCTAATCACTGCAATACAAATAAGGCAGAACAATAAAAAAAGCCAAAGTTGTAAGCTTGATCAAAAATATCTGTGCAAAGTCAGATAAAGAGAAAAAATAGAGTTTAACTTAAAGAGACAAAAAGTTTCTAGTAGTTATTTTGGTTGAAAAGTCACGTTTAATTATCTACTGTGTGTCCAGCCAAAAACAACCCCAAATAAATACAGAGACAAGCCAACCATTCAGGTTGTATTGTCATTTTATTTGGTAAAGGACATTACTTTTACTTTTAAATATCAGCCTTGCCACTGGATTTGCAAAGGAGCTACACAGAAGGTTGAATGTTTACCTGTATGACTGTAGGTTCAGAGATGAGTGTGTCTGCTTTCAACACTTCCACCACAGCCTCTGGCACCACAGCCTTCTTCATGCATGTCATGTTAAAGCCATATACATCATCCCAGAATGCAATGCGGTCTTGGTGCTTCTGTACATCACCCACAGCTGCCAGGCTGATGTTACAAAGGTCTGGGTACACTGTGAGGAAGCGAAACAAACAAATGAACAAAATTAGTAAAACAGCATCACCACTGTTTGACCAGTAAGCCTCAACACTCACATCCAGCAGAGAAACTGCCAAATTTGGGCTAAAGTCAAATAGCCAAAAAACAAAACAAAAGACACTTAAGTTATATCTCTTTTCCATAACATGAATATTCCTTCAAATCCTTTCTTGACCTTGTAAAGATTGACAACAGTTGCTCATCCTGCTCATGCATACTTTCTCTTCCTGCCCACTTTGAGCTTTTTCATCGATCTGTTAATCTTTACTTTAAATCTTGCCTATATTTCAGCTTTCAGTCCCTTTAACTCATGTAATATTGCTTAAGGATGATGATAAAGGCACGCAATAGAGCAACACTAAAAATGAGGAGACAACTATGTCAAATAGAGATTAAATAAAATATTCTTTCTCGCTTTTAGTTTTTTAATGTAGCTATTGAGTAGCAATCTCATAAATACTGAACTATGAATATTGTAATAGTGCAAGTTCTTTATAGGTTCATTCAAAATATACAACATACCACGATGTAATACTTTAAAATACAAAACACAACATCAATGTGTGAGGATCTTCCTGTGATGGGTGGTGCATCACTTAGGAAAACTTCATCTCCTTTACTTTGGTAAGGGATGGTGCTGTGTACCCTATGAGGTGCAGCTGAATTGACCACTTGCACTTATAGTTGTGGGTGGAGTCAGCGGAATTGATAACATTTGGCATAAGAGAGCAAACAAATGGAAATTCCCCAAATTCTTATCATGGTTGCCACTTAGATCTTTTTGAGTATTCCCACAACCAGTTTGTGAGTGGTTGCTGGAATGATGGCATTCACAAAGAGCAACACAGTGCTGGACTGAAAACCTCCTTGCAAATACTTTATTTGCAAGCAGATTGCTATGGTTGCTCAGAGTTTTTGTGGAAGATGAAGACTTGTCTGCAAGCACTCCTAAACTACTCTTTCACCAGTAGTGAAAGTATGAAAAGTACGATAACAACCAGAAATGGAGACCGTCTACCTTCAAAGTAAAAACTCTAAAAAGGTGTTGGCTACAGTAATACATGCAACTTTTACTTTGAAGGCGGATGTTCTCCATTTCTGGTCTCAATTGCACTACTTCCAAGTTTTACTCCTGCTCGGCTAGTAGTTAACAAGTGTTTGTAGACAAGTCAGCATCTTCCAACTAAAGTTGACTGCGGCACCCTGTCTGCTGATGCTACACCCTGTTTGCAGTCTATTTCAGTCACCTTTTTCGCTCACTATGTGTTTATACACCTCGCTGTATTCAGTTATTAGTTATTATTAATCTCTGGCTCTCTTCCATAGCGTGTCTTTGCCCTGTCTTCCTCCCCTCACCCCCAACTGGTTCCAGCAGATGGGCTCCACTCCCTGAGCCTGGTTCTGCTGGACAATTCTTTCTGTTAAAGGGCAGTTTTTTCCTTCCCACTGTCACCTAAGCACTTGCTCATAGGAGTCTGTGGTGGGGCATGATCTGCGGTGCAGCTGCAGGGGAGACAGATGCACCTGAGCCACATTCGCAATCACGCCTCGCCGGCATAAAGAGTCCATACTGGATCCCCATGTGGTAAAAAAAAACAGGATAAATCCCCCAAAAAGCATTTTAAACAGTGATATGCCCCTCCTCAGTTGGTAATGCATTTAAATTGAATTTAACTGTTGCTTTAATTTTCCGAACAATACAAAACACACTCCAGTAAAATAACAGCACCAAACATATGTATCACTGTCCACAGTTTTGAAGGACACTGAATCTGTATCCTGAACACTTGGAAGGCTGCCCAGACAACAATGAGAGAATATTCTGGGATTTTATTTACTCCACTCAAAAGATCATTAATCACAACTAAAGGAGAGAGTGAAAAAATCTGCTCCCATAAATGTCTGTTCTCAGTGATGAGACATCCTTAATGTCAGCAAATTTAATAACTCACAAACTATTCAACAAATTTAATCAGAGAATGCCTTAAGATCCTGGGGGTGTGGATTTTTGCATCAATTTCATGAAGCTCCTTTAATGACTGTATCCATCACATGTGCACAAAACACTGGCCTGATTACCACTTTGTCCTACTTTCATTCTTCACACTTTACTTTAATACTAAATGGCTCAAGACAAAGGGTGTGGACACACATCCAATTCCAAAACCATGGCTAGCCTCCACTCTTCAGAAACGTTTCCCACAAAAATGAAATTCACTCAAACTTTCAGTTTGAAAGCATAAAAGAAGTCAAGTACTAATGCTTTATCTCCATTAAGTATCAGCACTCAAACTGCACTCACAGTTCTGTGCACAGAGTTCCCTAAGAAATATCTTGTCAAGAAGTTAGCATTGTGCACTGGATAACTTCTGTCCACCAACATCTAAATATTACTGCTGTCCACCAAGAAACTGCATAGGAAGCATGAGCATCCAAAAAGACTTAAACTTGTGAGATTTGAGACACTCTCCTGACAGTCCAAGTTTTAATGAGTCAAGTTTCTCTACTGCACAAATTACTTTACAAAAGAAGAGGGAAAAAATAGTTAACTAATTTTCCCCTTCAAGCAAACACAAAGACAAAAAAACACAACAACAAAAAAACACAACCAACAGCTTCCTTCTGTCTATTATCCCTTTCATTACTTTAGGTGCTAATGAAAGTTCCACAGCATCAATAACAGTGTTAGTCTGCCTGCACTTGCCTGCTCTCGCTCTCTCTCTCTCATTCAGCAGCAACACTGATAACTATGCTGTGTGATAAAGAATGAGGGAGGAAAAGCTAAAATCGGTGTGATCCCAGACTACGACTGATTCATTACTTGTGGAAAAGCAGATTGAGGATTGTTACAGAAACATATGAAATGGTAGCCTTTTGAGGCAATTTAAGATTGTGGTGTGACCCCAAAACTTTAACTGACACAAAATAATTACTGATAAAAAATAAGCACATTTTAAAAATTATTTTCCAAATTTTTTTACAATATCCTGCCGCCTCATAGGAAAAAAACTCTTATAAGATGTATTATAATTATATAACACTGTCTATCAAATGAACTATCTGCATCACAAAATGAGCATTAAACATGAGTTAATGTCTTGTCATTGTATTTTCACATCTGAATAAATTTCTTTGGATGACTAATATGCTTGGTGATTAAGTTAGAGCTGAGAGGCTTGAAGCCATTGCTGTTCCTACTGTGAAGCAACATTAGTCAACACTGAGGCCTAGGGCCTAAACTAGAGTTCAAAACACTCATGAGGATATAAAACTACTCCTGCTACTAGTAATGCAAGTATCAGCCCCTGTGCTAAAGACATCTATAACAAACAACCAAAAAATAAACAATGTTTAGTACCTAACTAGAGACCACCTTGTGACTCAAGCCATGATGGACATACATCTGGGGTTTGTTTTGATGTCAACTATATACCTGTAAAGAGTTTTTGGTACAGGATAGCTGTTCCACAGACAGACATATTAATGCCTGCCAAAGTACTCAAAGTCACCTTTGAGGTAATCCCTGCTACAGTAGGCGTGTCCAGCACTAGACTTTGCCAAGGGGACACACACGCACAGACACACAAACGCACGTCCAAGGACACAAAGGTCACACTAACATTATCTTCATGTCACTTATTTCTCCTCTGCAACAAATACAAAGTGATTAAAAAAAAATTGTATGATGAACAATCACAGGAAAAACAAACTCTTTGAGTTCTAAGATTTTATATGTCACGACATAATAAAAAATAATATGGTTCTTAACAAGTCTTAAAATCAGATAAATACGACTTCAGATGGCCTGCAAAACATGAATTACATCACGTATTCTTTATTTCACAATTTCTATAGGAATCATTTCTACATGGAGAGGTGCCGCAATCAAATGCACTTGATTAACTGATCATAGGCAAGTGTGAGCAGCTCTTTGAAAGCAAACTTTTGGTGTTTTTCGGTTTGTGCGTCTGAAGTATTCAACACAATGCCAAGGAGGAAAAATGTAGTGCAATGATCTTAGAGAAGCAAATGGGGCTATAAGGCCATTTACAAACAATTTCAAGTCCATCGTTTTATAGTGAGAAAGATTATTCCCAACTGAAAAACATTCAAGATGTGTTCCTCTTTTGCCATGAGTGGACATCCCACCAAATTCTCCCCAAGGTCAAACTGAGCAATTCTTAGAGAAACTTCTCTTCTCTCTGAAAACTACATGGTAGCACAGCTTAGGTTTGCATCTGAACAAACCACAAGATTTCAAGAACAAAGTCCTTTGAACAGACGAGATCGGAGTGACGATGTTTGGCCAAAATGCACATCGCCACATTTGGGGAAAACCAAACACAGCATATCAACACAAACACCTCATACATGCATGGTGGTGGAGAGGTGATGATTTGGGCTTGTTTGCAGCCACAGGAACTACGCAATCAGTGACTAGACCATGAACTCCACTGTATACCAGTACTAGTATTAAATTTGAAGCCATCTGTCGGACAGCTGAACTTGGATGAAACAGGGTAACCGCAACAATCACGCAATATCCTGTGCTGCTGTTCATCTCAGGATGTATCTCATTTTAGAACCTGTAATGAGTAGGGATGGGTATCGTTTAGGTTTTATCCGATACCGGTGCCAAATCGGTACTTTTGAAACGGTGCCGGTGCTCAAACGGTGCTAA
>NW_005187544.1:666402-669408 GCF_000239375.1 Pundamilia nyererei | reverse complement strand
TTTTAAAAAAAACGCTATGCGTCTCCAGGTGTTTCATCGGATTTGAGGTGTTACCTCCTTTGACAGTATCACAGTATCAGCTTAAAGCACTTGTTGCTGCTGAGTTTGCATCTTTTGCTGTGAAGTACAGCCAGACTTTGACTGGTCCTCCTTGGGCATTTTTAATCTCTAGCTCTGCTCTAAAAGAACGTACGTACCTGGCCCCACCTACTATCCTCGGAAACGTAAAATGATTGGCTAGAAGTGTATCACAGCTCAGGAAAAAAAAGCACCGAAATAAAGCACCGAAATGTGCGCTGCTTTTCGGTCTGGTTACTACCGTTTATGATGGCACCGGACACCGGTACCCATCCCTAGTAATGACAATATTTTTGTTATTATGTCAGAATATGCAAAACCCTAGAATGAAGCAACACTTGGAAATGATGGAAAAAGGACAATATTTTGAGATTTTTTTTAACATAAAAACAACATGAAACAAAATCAATTTATCAAGTACTTTATGTAATAAAGAAAAGGGTAAAGAATAAAATATAAGCAATGGATTGTTTAATTGTAATATACGTGTAATGTGACAAACCTGGCCTTGTTTTTCCTGTGAAGCATATCATAAACTTTTGCACAGAAGATATTTATAGATTTAAAATTATCACATTTGAATCATTGTTGCTGGCATACGTGTTTGTGTTCAGTCTCACATGACCTTCGACCCACCAGGCTATAAAATGCGTGAATGGATAGTGACAGCTCAGTGATGGGTATCTCATGGCTTCTCATTATTAGCTGAAGCCTGCCTGTGACCCTGTGAGTGTCACTATACCTAATGACTGTGCACACACATTTTCACCAACACATAGGCACGTAAACATTGGACTTGTCACTTCATTTTACTCTGATTACTGAACCGAGTTAGGGCCAGGTGAGGGGAGAGGTGCTGATTGGGCAGAATCTGGACTGATGGTCTGAGAGAAAGACTGAAAAAGAAATGAAGACTGAGAGATGAATGGGCAAAGGAGGGGGTACTGTGGAATAGCTGAGAAAGAAACGTGCCGGGGGGGGCGTCCCCAGATTCATGGCTTTGACATCTGCGTCCTTCTCGACTCACTGCTCGCAGCCCATTTCTCATGCCCCCTCCATGCCTACCCCCCCACCTCTCTCTCCTTCTCTCACCATCTCCCCCATTGGTCGGCTGTGAATGAGGGAAAGACGGTGTGGGAGGGAGCATGGGACAAAACAGATCCCTTTTCCCTGGACGCTGTGCTGCGCCAGGCAAGCAGGGACACATTTAAGGATGAAGGGGAGGTTAATGTAGTGGGGAGAATGAGAGAGCTGCTGTAACTCTCTTCTAATGTAGCTTAAACACACATACAGCAGCAGTGCTGCAGGGCTGGACTAATAACTCAGCTAAGACGTGCACATACACTGAAAATCTTAAAACAAACTCGAGAACAGAAGTTGATCAATTTAAGGTGACACAACAACTTTACTATTGCCAAATACTGGTAAATTTGAACAGCTTAAGGTGCTGTCTAGCTGTACTTATACAGAATATTTGCTGTGTTTATTTGCACAAATACTGCCTTGGGGATGTTTACCACAGAGGGAAGCCTCCACTCATATTACTGTCACAGGTAACTAACTTCTTTTTAGTGTCTGGCACCCTGCATACCAAATTAGCCATTTATTAGCAATCTTCTGCTGACTTCATTTACAGTTTTCGGGGAAAGAAACGTTAACCCGGCTTCATAAAGGCAGAAAGCCGAGTAAATCATTAGCTCACAATCTTGTCCAGGCTGATCAGACTGTAGTTTATCAAATCAAACATATCTGAGAGAGCCAAAAATGAAAAAGCATGAAATACTTTTATAACACAAAAATAATTACCATCATTTGTCCCTCCTAGCGTGTTTTATTATTCATTATTATTATATCTAAGCAATGAACTCCTAAAAACTCCTTTGGGAATAGTGAAGCCACAATGGGAGCAGGGAGGAACATGCTGCTGGAATTACTTTGTCAAAAGTAACATGCAATAACTTGATTGAGCTGTCTGTAGGTAAGTGTAGAAGATAATGAACTATGAGAAGTGCATTTATGGGAAAACAAAAGTCACTTAATCACGCTGTTGTTACATGCAAGTAATCTAAATGAGGGTACCTCGGGTTAACTTTGGATTTTATATCCTGTTGATGACATTACAGACAGACACTCAAATGCTCCACTGCTTTAAGTCCATGTTGCTGTCAGATGTTTTTCTTGTTTTTGAGTGTTTTCATTTGACACTCTGCAGTTCTGGTGGAGCGACGGTTCAGTAGAGGCAATGAGAGCAGCTTGTGCTATGACCATAAGGCTCATGATGAACCATACGTTATCTTGACCTTTAAGCTTTGTTTCACGTACTTCAAACGTTCACTTGTTTGATTTCTCTCACTAACAGATCTGTCTCTATACGCATTCTGGCTGTCCCTCTGTGTGTGTACATGTGTGTACATGTGTGTGCATGTGAGACCTCGCTCTCATTTCCCCAAGAGCCACTAAAGGCACTGTGGTGGAACCGTTCTTTAGCTCCCTCACATTTGGCACATGTCATTAAATTGGGACTTTGGCAGGGGTGGGGTGACCTGAGAGAGAGGTCCTTCCATGTGTGTCAGGCTGTAGTTTCCATTATAAGGTCCAATCATTTTGACCCAAATATCCTAAAAACACCTAACCAAGTTGCTACTGAGGCAAAAATCGAAAGTTTGGAGGCCAAACTCTGCATCAATGTGTACCATCTGACATAAGTAAAAAATAGAAGGAAACCAATCCAAACAATCCCTGTTAATATAATAGCCACTGATGACTTCCATTAACTGGCTGACACTGATACGTCCACAGTAAAATTAAACTGGCCTGTGAATTCAATTGCATCCCTTTGGTCTCAGTCTGAAACAGGAATTACAAAGTTACACACACACACACACACACACACACACACACACACACACACACACACACACACACACA
>NW_005187544.1:658625-666382 GCF_000239375.1 Pundamilia nyererei | reverse complement strand
ACACACACACACACACACACACACACACACACACACACACACACACACTCAGTTTTGAGTGATTAACACATTCGCATGCACTCCCATTTCTCTGAAGAACATTTCTCAATGTAATCCTATCATTAGCCTAACAACTGGCTGTGATATAACCATCCTTTCTGCTGTCTTGATCTTGTAATGATGACTTAACGCAACAGAAGATGTGACGTACCCGAGCCCCCGTCAGCCAAGTAGAGGTCTCTGGCATACAGGACAGAGTCCAACATGGATTCAAACAGCAAGAAGTAACCCTAGGAGGAGAGGAAATACACATCACTATCCCAACATCTTAAAGTTAGAGTTAGGGGTTAATGAACAAAAAAAGAGGTTAGAACATGTTTCTCAAGGAGTTCATGGCAGGGTTATTTTTTTTAATCTGACATGGCCATGACTGTGAATCAAGGGATATCTGCAACCCAGCATCCATGGATCTGACCTCGGGTTGACCTTGTGTTCTGCTCCAGTAGGTGGCACATTAACCGTGGTATTATTCCATTAATGCTGAAATAGATTTTTGTCCACATCTTGTTGGCTTCGACCTGAGTGGCAGATACTGCTGACAAATGGCCTTTTCCACCTACTGCCAGTCCAACCAAAGGATCAACCAATCAGAAAAGCCTGGCCACTTCGGTATGTTATTTTTCAGCATATGATTTGGGCGGGTTCAAACATATGGGGAGGTTACATCTCCATCTGGGATGTTGAGGCAGAGACAAATCAGTACATGCACATCCTGTAACTGATGATCCACGACAGTCTTTTCAAAGCTGTCAAAGCATTGACTGACTTTCTCAGGAATGAAGACGCCCATGACTGCTTTCAGATCTGTATTTTAAGCTCAACATTTTAAGGCTTACATGCCTGAGTTTGTCTTTTACCAAGTTCAATTGTGCTGTGATTTAACTGATGGGCAGTTTAACCCTTGTGTGGTGTTCGTATTTTTGTTACTCAGCCAGTGTTCATGGGTCTGGTGGACCCGCTAGAGTTTTGGCTTTCCAAATTAACACTATCAAACAATTTTATGTTAAATTACTCAACAGATGTTTATTTCATCTCAATTACAAGCCATATGAACAGCAAACATGGTTAATTTTTTCCCTTTACCTTTGTTAGATCACATTTATGAATTAATGTGCTTCTCGTTTTTCTTTTATATAAAATGTTATAAATAAATCAGTTATAATCAAGTGGAGTGAGTGGAAAGACACAACACATTTACACGTGAAAAAATAATTAATTGTTTAATTTTTCTTTTGAAAAAAACTGAACACGGGTCTCACAGACCCGAACACCATACAAGGGTTAATATTTCAGAAATGGCTTGCTAGCACTATAGTGAAGAGTCCTCTACAAGTGAGACAGCTGATTAAATCTGTAGTGTGAACTCAATATGATGGAAAAACTTCTGGAAAAAACAGACTGATTTATGTTTAAGAATCCAGTATCTCTATATTACCTTCAGTGGAGGGAAAGAGGGACAAGGAGAGGTGAGGTCCAGGACAGAAGATAAAAAGTGAATGAGCGGTGTGTGTGTGTGTGGGTTGGTAGGCATGTATGATTAAGGACAAAACAGAGGGGAAGAAGACAGAGTGATACTGAGGAAATGCAGTGGCCGGCACAATAGCAACTCACTGAGATAAGAGCCTTATTATTCAAATAAAGACAATCTCTCGCTGGAGGTAGAAGAGGGGGGGGGGGAGACAAACAGGGAAACAGCTCTGATTTATAACTGGAACTCCAAAATCGTCACCATCTCTGTCATGGGCTGACGCTGATAATGATGACAGCGATGAAACAGATATAACCGTCACATCCTCCACAAGGAGATAAACAGAGAGATTGTTTCCCTTTATCAACACTACACCAGTCTCAAACCAAAGTCAGGCCTGCGGATCGCCTGTTTGCTGACTGTTGTGGTCCAGTCAATGTCCTTAGCTGCAGAGCGAGTCGTTTTTAAACCCCTTGCACAGAGCACACTAGTCTTGTAATTTAGAGCCCAATTTCACGGGACACTGGTTCACTTGAAGGAAGGAGGACATAAGAGAGAGATGCCTGAAAGCAGTCACACCTTGTTTTTATCATCAACAATGCTCCAAAATTACTGACCCCCACACCAACACCACTGCCACACCGCTGGCCGCTTTGCATGTCCTTCCAACATCAACTACCACACCTCCCTAACTTATACATCTGCACAGCAAAATCTCCAGTGTTAAATTAACACTGGAGAGTGTCTATATGGGTCCACACCTCTGAGTGTTAAATACAACACTGTTGAGTGTTAAATTAACACTTTTGACAGTGTTATATGTTTAAAAGTAACCTAGTCAGTTTTGAAGATTAACAATGGCTAACACTGAGCAGTGCTGATTTTCTAACACTGGAATATTTCTAACATTTTGAGTTATTTTCCAGTGTTAGAAAATCAGCACTGCTCAGTGTTAGTCTTTGTTAATCTTCAAAACTGACTAGGTTACTTTTAAACATATAACACTGTCAACAGTGTTGTATTTAACACTCAGAGGTGTGGACCCATATAGACACTCTCCAGTGTTAATTTAACACTGGAGATTTTGCTGTGTGCGATGTTAATGACCAAATAATAAAAAATACATGGAGACACTGGTCTATTTCAGTTCACACAGGACAATAAGGCTTCAGTATTTAGGTTTGCCTGACAAGAAAACTTTAAGCAACAAGAAGCCATCGGTGAACATGTGTTAAAAGTTATCCCGGGCTATTAGTAAGACAATAAAATTGTATTATGCAGCATATGATGGGCCTATAACAAGTTAAAAGCCAGTCAGTGAAGATTATTCACTGTAATCTGCACACTAACTTAGCGTTTACCTTCCCAGAGAAGTAACTACATGTCCCTGGTCCACTAAGTAAGGATAATGCCTCAGTTAAGTGACTTTTAATAGGCTGCAGCTTGCTCAAAAAGCTAATGCAATAGCTAGTAATCTTGCAGTAAATGCTGTTTCTCTTGTTTTCACAGCTCTAACAAACACTGTATAGAGTCAACCAACTCTGAAACATTCTCTTTCCTAGATTACAGTGGTAACAGTTGGTCAGGATTTAATAGCTCCAAGAGCAACACGATTCACTCTGTTTGTGATGACAGAGTAGTGTATCCACACCAAGTACAAATGATGGCATTTCACTTCTTTCTGGAAATGCTTCACTCTAGGTGTAGGTTATTGATATTTATATTTAAAAGTGCAATACTGTAATTTTCTGCTGCTCATTCCTGTGCAATATCCCATCTGCCCTCCCGTCATATTTCTTTTCAAGTTTTTCTTATTTAATCACTAGTGTACATATATTTATATTTATAGATACATATATATTTAGTCATCTTTTCTCTTTTACCATGTCTCTCTAATATTTTGCTCCTTACTATTTTTCTATTTTTTTTATTATTTTATTTTATTATATTTTATTATATTTTCTCCTACTGTACCATGCTGCTGAGTGACTGCTGCTCGTCAAACACATTTCATTGCAATGTTGACCCTGTGCTAACTTGCTTATGACAAATAAAACTGAAAACTGGAAAACTGCATAATTTGTAATGACATGACTCCCCTCACCTTACCTCCAACTGGTTGCAGCAGGTGGCTGCTGCTCCCTGAGCCTGGTTCTGTTGGCAGTTTCTTCGTATTAAAAGGGAGTTTTTCCTTCCCACTGTCACAAAGTGCTTGCTCATAGGAGGCCGTCTAATTGTTGGGGGGTTGGGGTTCTCTGTAATATTGTAGGGTCTTTGCCTTACAATATAAAGCGTCTTGAGGTGACCGATGACCAAGACTTACAAAATAGACTTAATTTTTTATTCAATAACCAAAAGCGAGTGACTGAGACCATAAACGTAGCAGAAAGGTGTTTACAGTGGTAAAGTCAGAAAGCTGTTTTCTCGTAGACTTCTATAGTACCCAAATTCTTTTTGTAACCACAGCTAATGCCATCTGGTGGCCTTCAGATTGAATACAGGCTTTAGGCACTTCACATTTGGTTAGTTTTGGGGTTTTTCTTTGTACCTGGAAGCTACATCCATTATTTTACACACACAAACACACACAAATTAATGCTACATTAAGTCTGCATTAGGTCTGTGTGACTGTGGTTAAAAAATTTAGGCAACTTGCATTTCATACTTTTATACTAAACACGCATGTTAATATGTATCACGACTGGAATCTATGCATGTTCTTTCCTATTCAGCTGCTTCTCATTTTCTTTCAGTTACCTCACGGTTTACAAACCAGGCTGGAGACCATCTCTGTACAAAAAAACAGATGAAATTGACATGATCTCAAAACAAGTTTTCTTTTACAGCCAAAGTTCTATCTATCTATCTTTATTTACAGCACATAAAATGAGTATTGAACACATCTCCAATTTTCTAAGTAAATATATTTTTAAAAGTGCTACAAAAGCCTTTGTTGGTAATGACAGCTTTAAAACACCTGGAGAAAGTAGTTGCATGCATTGCTCAGGTGTGATTTCTTCCAGTCTTCAAATCCTGAAGGTTCTGTTTTCTATTGCTGTTTTTTTTTTTTTTTTTTTGCCTGTCCCGTTTTGCTCTTTTGCCGTTTATTGCTGTTTGCTATGTATCTGCTGCCTCTTGGTCTTCTTTTACGTTCTTTTAATGTAACCTTTCATTGTTACACTGATGACCTGCAGCTTTATGTTCCTCTAACCATTGGAAATTGTGCTGAAGTCTCTAAACTAGAACCTTGTCTATGTGCAATTAGGGGCTGGTTATCGGATAACTTCTTGCTACTAAATACTGATAAGACAGAGTTGATGGTCATTGGACCACAAAAATTTCAGCACTTGTCCCAAAGTTTCATCTTGAAAATTGATGACAATGTCATAAATTGCAGGGACAAGGTAAAAAAAAACTTGGGCGTGTGGTTTGACATGGTGCTCTCCTTCGAGTCTCATGTAAAAGAGATAACAAAGACCACCTTTTATCATTTGTGGAGCATAGCCAAAATCAGACAAGTTTTGTCAAGCGACAATGCAGAGGTTCTTGTCCATGCATTTGTGTCTTCACGTATTGATTATTGTAATGCTCTTCTTTCTGGGCTACTAAAGAAAAGTTTTAGACGTCTACAGATGGTGCAAAATGCAGCTGCTTGGGAAATTTGGCACATTACCCCTTGTGGTGGGGCGTGGTCTGCGGTGCCGTGCAGACGCACCTGCACGGCATCCGCAATCACGCCCGCCGTGTTAAAACACGGGGACTCAGGGGTTGGTGGGGGGTTGTGGTGTGAGGTGATGTAAAAATAATGTCTCAAAACACTGATCCCTGGACCCGCCGTGCCTCCCTTCCTGGGTTTCAGCACCACTGTAAACGACCACGGCAGACCCTGGTGCACGTTCATGCTTTGCAGCATACTTTATTAACACTTTCAGGGTTGCTGTACATCCGCTGCCAGCTCAACATAACGACCACAACAACAACGCAAACCACAGGACCCAGTACAATATTTAATTCGGTGGGGTGTGATTGCGGATGCCGTGCAGGTGCGTCCGCCTCCTCTGCACGGCACCGCAGACCACGCCCCACCACACCCCTGTACTGAGATCTCTTCATTGGCTATCTTGTCAGGTTCCAGCAGATTTTAAGGTCCTGCTGCTCACCTATAAGGCTTTAAATGGATTGGCACCTTCATACCTCTCCGACCTTTTACACCTTTATGTTTCATCCCGTGCTCTATGATCTCAGGACTCTGGCCTTCTAAAGGTTCCTAGAGCCAGAAAAAAGACAACTGGAGAGCGTGCTTTTTCTTTTCGTGCCCTGTTTCTGTGGAACACCCTCCCTCAAGATATTAGGCAGGAATGCTCTGTGGAGGTTTTTAAAACTAAGTTGAAGACACATTTGTTCACCCTATCTTACATGTCTTAATTCTATGACTTGTTTTTAACTTTTATTGTGTTTTTTATTTGTATTGCTATGTATCGCTTTTATTTATTTATGTTTTTAGTTTCAGATAGCTGTACAGCACTTTGTTTGAAAGCGCTTTATAAATAAAGTTATTATTATTATTATTATTATTATTATTATTATTATTATTATGGGGGCCCTTCTGTGAACTTTAGTTATTTCCATAGATTTTCAGTCGGATTCAGGTCTGGTGATTGGTAGGGCCATTCTAGCAGCTTTTTCTTTCTTTCAAACCAACTGAGAGTTTCCTGGAATGTGTGTTTGGGATCAGTGTCTAGCTGAAAAGTCCACCCGTCTTTATCATCCTGGTAGATGGCAGCAATTTCTTTTTTCTTTTTTTATCAAGAATGTCTCTGTTCACTTTTCCAATTATTCTTTCCTCAATTAAATGAAGCTTGCCAGTGCCGTATGCTGAAAAAGAGCCCCTCACCATTATGTTCCCACCTCCAACTAACATGGTGTGTATTACAGCATCCAAAGAGCATCCAATTTTGGTCTCATCTGACCAGACTATAGTCTCCCAGTATTTCACAGGTTTGTCTAAATGTTCTTCAGTAAACTTTAAATGTGCTTTAACGTGTTTTTTCTTTAACAATCCAGTCTTCAGTCTTGTTTCTGTAGCTCTCCACAAGTGATCCTTGGCTCTTGGACAACTGTTCTGATTGTTATTTCTACTCCTCTGTCTAAAATCTTGCGGGAGCACCTGGTCGTGGACGGTTCATGGTGAAATTATGTTCTTTCCACTTCCGGATGATAGTGCCAAAAGTGCTCACTGGAACCTTCAGTAGTTTTGAAATTCTTCTGTAACCAGTGCCATTAGTATGTTTTGCAACAATAAGGTTGTAAAGGTCATGAGAGACCTCGTGAGGTGTTTCTTATGTGACATCTTGGTAATGAGACACCTTTTTATAGGCCATCAGATGGGACTGAAACAGCTGATATTAATTTGCACTAAGTGGCAGGATTGCTTTCTAATTACTGATAGATTTATGCTGGTGTTATGACTTTCCATGTCTTTTTGCACCCCCTTTCTTCATATGTTCAATACATTTTCCCTGGTTCATATTTCATCATTACACACAACTTAAATATAACCTAATTTATGGACATCTATGTTTTGATCTCTTTGCATTTGCAGATTGGATGGGTTGTTACCGACATCTGGTAAGAAGTTCATGTCAATGGCAACTTTAGCAATATATTTACTTCAGTACTTATTTTACCAGCTGTATACACTGTCCCTGACAAGTTGGTTAATCAATACCAGTGAATAAGAATAGAGGGATGAGCCTGAGTTGTTTTGTTTTTTTAATAGTTCCATGAAAAGTAAACCAAGAAAGAGTTTATTTTTCCCCTCTTCATTTTTTGAACTGCACTTTATATGTATTGACTTGTGTTAAGAAAAACAGGATTAAATCTCACCACTACAGTGACTTACTAACTTTTTTTATACCATTTCCACATATTGATCCACCTGTCTGAAGGGCTCAGTACCACAGACAGGCAAGCTAAGTGCGAGGAAACAGCTCCCTTGACTTCCTTTCAGACAGTCAGGCTGTTTGGATACTTGACACTATAGTCACTGTGCATTTCCATAAAAGAGACTAATGAAAACCTAATGAGAATGGGCTGGAGCAGCTTATACCCATTAACCAAATTAGCATATAAAACACAATCGCCCTGAGTGGGATAATACACACGCATCTATACATATACACACACACACACACACACACACACACACACACACACACATATATACATA
>NW_005187544.1:649799-656792 GCF_000239375.1 Pundamilia nyererei | reverse complement strand
ACACACACACACACACACACACACACACACACACACATATATATACACACACACACACACAGATAGATAGATAGATAGATAGATAGATAGATAGATAGATAGATAGATAGATAGATAGATAGATAGATAGATAGATAGATCTACATAAAGGAAAAAAATATGTATTTCTTTTTTCCTTTCTTTTTCAGTTTTACATCTGTCAAGAATAGATTAGATATTTAGATATTTCACTGGGTTATTATCTCTTAAGCATAAGTATTCTTTAGAAACTCTACAAAGAAAACTTTTATAATTACTGTGTCTTCATGTATGTACTTGGTGAAGACGTATTGAAAACTTTGTATCTAATAGCTACACATTTTGTGCCTATCAACCCTTTGGAGATTGAGTTGCTTTCTGTTATTGCTAGCATGAAGAATTTTGGTACAAAATCTGCATCAGCAATTTACACTTTCCTCCGCTCCTCAGTACCTCCTCTCTCCTTCTGCACTCACAACACGTTTTCCTCAATTACTGCAGATCATCATCGCTTCCAGTCCCAGGAGGGCCAAGGCAAAATAAAGGAGATGGTGTGCATGAATGAATGCATGTGTGGGGGAATAGGTCCATGCTTCACTGAACACTCAAGGCAGCACCTCTACATCAATGAGCCTCTTCTGTACCATCCAGGATTGGATGACACTGAATTATCATCAACATATCACACACACAAATCCCTGTAATAGATTTTTAGGGTGTTAACGCTTGGCGAATGCAGTATAATTTCCCTTTAAAGACATGCAAATGAGAGATAGAGATGGAAGATAGTGTATTTGCAGTGCAGGTACAAGGTTATTAGAGGCCGTATTAGAGACTGAAATCAATTAGGTTTTTAGATGGTGGTAA
Organism: Pundamilia nyererei; assembly: GCF_000239375.1. Classification (NCBI taxonomy): domain Eukaryota; kingdom Metazoa; phylum Chordata; class Actinopteri; order Cichliformes; family Cichlidae; genus Pundamilia; species Pundamilia nyererei. The sequence continues at coordinate 655,907 of NW_005187544.1, read as the reverse complement.
GAGTTTCACACAACCAACTAGAACTGTTTTATTAAGTTTGCAAAATATTTTAAAGTTTAGTGTTTTAATGTATAATACAAGACTTTTAACTTCAGTTTTATAAGGTGCTATCAGCTGCTGAGAAGAGAATCTTTATCAAGTCAGCAGTATTTTTTAATATAATATTCTATAATATAATATATTGTTATTATTATATAATATACTATAATATAATCTATAATGTCAGATGTAATGAAAAAAACACTAACATTACTCTAAGATTATTTCAGGTTGGAATAACTACAAATAAGCAAAACCAGTTTGTGTATCTGAAACAATCTTAGAAATCTTGTAAATCTTGTTTTTGCATTACATCAGACAACTTAAAACAGCATCACACACTTTCCCAGGTATTGTTATCGAGTTTGAAACTCTATTATCGTGACCCTACTGAGGACATAATTTACAGTAAAGAAAACTAGTTGGTATGTTTTTGCAGCAACAAGCAGTAACTTCTATGAGCATGTGGACATCGCCACACCACCAATGGCCTGTTATATAACAAGGAGCAGAAGTTTTTAGTTTTTACAGCTGGCTGAAAACCACCTGAAGTATTTGAAGGTCTTGTGGAAGTAAGCGTGGCCAATAAATCCTCATTAGAGCGCGGACACACCTGTGCCACTTACACTGTTGTGTGTGTCTGCTTGTTTGTGCGTGTGACAATTTTGCTGCATCTCAGTCCTTCTGTGAGTGTCTGTGTGTGTTTCTGTTGCGTTTTTGTGTAAGTGTGTGTCTGGGACTGACTGACAGACTAAAGGACAGGATGACTGATGACTACCACCCTTTTCTTGGGCAGGTGAGGCTGCCAGCACTGATAATGAGGCTAAAGAGGAAGAACTGCCTTTAATTTGACTTTACCCCCACACAGCGACTCAGACCTGATTATTGTTTAGACCGGAAAAAGTTGGTAGAATTTATTCAATAGAGTTAATAGCAATCAACTGATTTCCCAAAATGTGGTCATCTCATCTTTTAAGTCTCAATCACAGAAAAACACAATCTAACGAAAGCAGATGCACTTATTGTTTGTATCCTGCACATAACGAGTAATCACTTCCGGTCAGAGACTGTAAAGTCTATTTTGAATGTGTTCCTCATTTATTAATATAAAGAGGAGACCTTTACATACCACTTCTAACAGACCATATATACCAGCGACTGTAAGAGCCATCATGGTAGGTTCTTGTATGAAACATGTTTATAACCAGAAGAAGAGAGTTCATGACTTTCACACTGTCGCATATACAGGCAGACAAATGCAGATCATAGAACAAAATTATCCTTGTTGTGGTTTATTACTAATATGAAGATTTAAATACGTATTTTAAGACTTTTTAAGCGAGATTCAAGTATTATACAAGAAAAGTTTGTTAAAGCCAACTCTCCTGTCTCCTTACAAGTCTGCATGTCTGTGCCATTAAACACTATCAATCACCATCTTTGATTGATCTCTGACTAACAATCTTCACTTAGCCTTAGAGAAACTCAGCTGTCCTCCCCCCCATCAGCTCACTGGTCTCTTATCTGCTCGGCACTGTTTGTTTTTTGGTGTGCTGACAAACACGACCGATCAATGCTCTGAGTTATGAAATGACAGTGGTGTTGCTGAAGGCAGTCTCTCAAACACTGCCACAGTAGACAAGGCACTCATTTGCCCCTTTCACCACCACCACCACTACAGATACTCCACATTCATCACCCATCTCCGTCTATTAGCCCTGCAACCACTATCTGCTCGATAAACTCTAACAGCTGGACATAACTTTGTCTCTCTTCAACCATAATTACTCGAACTTTAACCTTAGCTTAGTGAAGCGCTTTCATTAAATATGCTTCAGATAGATAAAAATAGACAAATCTTTTCTTTTAATGTAAAATTCATCATCACAAAATCCAGGTTAGGAAAAACATGTTTTGAGGTTATTCAAATATGACAAAGCCAGTCATGGTTCCTTTGCCACATCAACCACAATACGTTCTCTTGATCTACAAAGCTTGCATTTAGCCTAGTTAAGCCTATTTAGTCTACAAATTACAATTAGAGCGTGCCACAGAAACTTACTGTGGTGTGGCTGCTCTACGCTACTACTCTGTTTTTAATTCTGATCTTTTTATTCAACTTTTGTTGAATAAAAACAACACACCACAGGAAAGAACAAAAAGCTTGCAGATTCTCTGCACTACAGAGATGTTAGTTGCTAATCTATTCTTAGTTACTAAATTCCCTCCTGTGCATGTCTGCCTTTGCTTTGACCCAATTAGGGCACTCTCTGTAGTATACCCCGAGAGCCTATTCTGCACTAATGTGTGTGTATTGAGTTGGGTCAGACAACACCAGTGGTAAGCATTAAGACCTTGCTAGAACAGGGCATTACCAAAAAAATGCCCAACACATACAGATTCTGATGTGGGCTTCATTCCGGAATAAGTGGCCTGGTCACATTTCCACAGAAGTTGAGACTGAACTCATTAACAGAGAACATCTTAACTTGTCTTCTTGAGTCACTCGATTCACTAAAGTTGTGATTGTTCTGTCTCAGTCTCATGCTGCACAAAATGACCTCACTAAAAGCTTTGAAAAAGCTTTGAAACCTTTTTGTGTTCTTGAGCTCCTTCTCACTCAGTGCCCAAAACACAACCCTCTCTGGCTTTTCAATGGTGAATTCAATGTCAGATTAACAATACACGCCATCTGTCTACAATGTGACTACAATACATGACTGTAATCTGTGATTTGATAAAATATCAGCTGAAGTCAGTTTGTTGCTTCTGGCTGTTATTACATCTGCAGTGTCACACAGCAGCAGGAGCCTCCCACGAGCCTCATCACAGTGAGAGTTGTGTGCATTTACACAGACAGCACAAGAGCGGTCACTCCATTAATCAATCAAATAAACATCTCTGATATGAAGACAGACATCTATCTGAATCTATCAGCAAGTTACTTCAGTTTGAAAGGTCTGAACTATTAATTCACTGTGTTCTCTCAAATTATTAATAACTATGAAAATATAGCAACTATGATAAAAACCTGTAACTTGGTGCAATATAATTCACTTGATTAACTGTTGAGGCATATTACATGTACAGTATTATAGTGAAACCCTCCAACCGTAATGCCAGCTTCATTGTTTTTTCTTTTTTTAAAGATGTGGGTGAATAAAAGAATTCAAATGAAAAATGCATCCACCACATCTCCACACACTCTCTCAGACATTAAGGCACGACCTGGATATAAGACCGTTTACCCTAGCCACAGAGCCTACTTCCTTTGACAACTGTCATTTTTCCTTTTTATACAGGCAGATCGGAGGGCAGCTTCTCAAGTCCAAGCCACTCTGAGAAATGTCTACCATCGCTGCCCTGATGAGAAGTGACTGGAGAATTCTTAGATTTATTATCAGTCTGTGAGCCAGTGTCATCAGAGATTACGCCCCCTATCCTTCAACGGTCCACTGGCATGTCAGCCACCGAATTTCAATTTCCCCCTTTAGAGGATAGGAAGGCTCTGCGTGGCGACCCCTGCTTGTGACCCTGGGGTTTCACAGTGGATGGAGGAGGTAGTGGAGGGGGGACAGATACGGGATGCTCATGAATTAGGTATGACTTCAGCAGTGCATTCAACTTTGGCTGTCCCGCATGTATCGCTGAGCAGAATCAGTCTGATAAATGGCCATCACAGCGAAGGAAGACTGCTCCTCCAGCTCCAGGTAAGATATTCAGAGAAGCTCATGGCCGAATTTAGGCTGCCCGAGCCGTATTTAAAACATAAATCCATCCTGCTGCCACCTTGGATTCTGAATCCTTATTAGCCTGTAAACACTCACTCAAAAATTAACCTCATATTATGAGTATATTTTTTTATAAGAGACCTGTTAAAAGAGTTCCATTTCTTGGGCGGAAAATGAGTTTATGACCTATGATGGACCCACAAATCTTAGAAACATGGTGTCTAAGGAGATAATTCCTCTGGATGGCATCACATTGGCCTCCAGTAACACTGTAAGAAATCTTGGAGTCACTTTTTAGCAGGATATGCTTTTCAGTGCTCATATATGTAGGATATTTATAATTTAACAAATAAATACGACTGCTTTCTTGCATTTGTGCAATATCGCCCTGTCTCAGAGTGATGTTGAAAAACTAGTTCACACATTTCTGGTCTATTGTAATCCATTATTATCCAATTATCCTAAAAACTGCCTGAAAAGGCTTCAGTTGATCCAACATGCTGCAGCAAGTTATACAGCTTACATGTACTTATTTATGTAAGGTACGATTATTGTCAACTATTGATTTAAGAGTAGATCAAAAACCAGGTAGACAGCACCCCCAAAGTGAAATAGACCCAGTACAGTGCTCCCTGCAATTGTTGTCTGGTTTGCTAGTGTAGCTAAGTAAATGCCAATACATACTGCAAGAGCTTAGACAGAGAGGCAGTCTCCATTAAACTAGTGCATTTTGTCAAGACCTCAGGAAACTGAATATGAAGATCAGCTAGTTACAAACTGTCACTTGTGGATTTATGTGTAAATATGTACTGACCATCCATTCTGAGATGATGATGTCAACCTTCTCTACAGGGAGCTTGATATCTTCTATGCGACCTTTGATCAGCGTAATTTTATCCTCCAGCTGGTTGGACCTGTAGAAAATACAGACATATGTCTAATATTAATTTTATATCAACCTACATTAAACAAATTAAACATTTTCCACAGAATTCTGAAACCCCAACAACACCCAACATCCTGAAATTAATGGTCTTAAAGATTAAATCTTCATGAAATTAAGGGGAAAAGGGATTTTGAGGGAAGAAAAATTCCTTGCACAGCATGAAAAACCTCGGATCTAAATTTTACGTTTCTGCTGACAGAATATTTCCTACTGCTGCACCCATATAACTGGCAATAAATAAATAAATAAGTCAACTGTTACGTGTTTGTCAGTGAGCACTTCTTCAACGTGGCATCTAAAAACCAAGGCAAAGGTTATTCCTAGTATTTTTAAATTAAATAAAAAATAAGAATAATTCTGTCTATAATATTTTATTTTATGGTATTAAACCCTGAGGAGTCACATTTTAATATTACACAGCACTCCCACTGTCACTTCAAGTTAACTTTGATTAGGTTTGTAACCATTCTGAAACAGAGACCACAAACCGCATTACAAAGATCTGCAACATCATACTACAACTCCATTTTCCTGTACCGTGATAGCTCTGCAGAGCAGTTAATGGCAGGTTAAAGCACGCTAGTCCGGTGAAAACTGCAACGTGTAAAGTTTGACCACTGGAACAATCTGTTCTCCCTGGTCTGGTCTGGATCAAATAAACCAAAATGCAGATATAAAAAGTGCCCTAAGCCATAGATTATAGTCCCCTGTAGGTTCAGACAGCTGAAGACACCACAAATATTTAACTGTTACTATTATACAAGCTTCTGGACCAGGTGGAGGCACATTCCATATATTAGCTATAAATCTGGAAGATTTATCGCTCTTTTACCATTCTTGCTTAGACCCCAGTGACCCCTTACATAATCACAGATGCAAAACAAACAGCACCAGCTAAAGTTAATAAAACTATGGTCGACTATTTCCCCTTTTTTGAGTAACATCAAAACTTGTCGTGGTTTGTGCAGGGGCATATTCGCTGTTCTGTGTATTTCCAGCCTGTGGACCGGCGATGTGTCAGGTTCAGGTAAGCACTGTGAGATCAGTGCTGCTGTTTAAATGATCCTTCCTTTCAGACCAGCCAGTTTGGGCATCAATCTCTGTGAATATTCCATTATCATGACAGCTAATGTTACAGAGGACAGAACAATTACTCACAGCGGCCCAGAGTGCATTTCTGTAGCAGCGATCCTTATCTTGAACTGTCTCTCCCCTCTCAGCTGCTCCTCTACTGCTGCTATCACCTTCTTCCAGAATGCAATGGCCCCCACCTACACCCTACACCCCACCCGCCCACCACCACCCTTTCACAAGAAGGAAACACTGTAATCTCATTATTGGGGTAATTTAGAGGACAATGTCAGGACTCTGGGGAGAGAGTCGTGTCTGCGC
>NW_005187544.1:635683-649779 GCF_000239375.1 Pundamilia nyererei | reverse complement strand
TGTGTGTGTGTGTGTGTGTGTGTGTGTGTGTGTGTGTGTGTGTGTGTGTGTGTGTGTGTGTGTGTGTGCGTGTGTTGGAGAGAAAGAGGAAGTGAGGAAAAGGAAAAAGAGAGGCTTTACATGACAGTGAACCTAGTAATTTTTTTAAAGAATAGCACAGACCAAACGTGGCTAAAACACCCCGATTTACTTTCGTTAATACTGCATTTCTGGGCAAACCACAGGCAAATACTTGCTAAAAAAATCATCCATGCCTTCAGTTCATGCCGCCATTAACTTTGCTCACTCAGAAAAAACAGCGTCTCACATTTTTACGCTTTATTGTTAGAATAAATTACGTCTTATCAGCTAATCCATCAATTCCATCCATTTTTTAAAAGTATTTAGACAGTATCTATTAAGGACGTGACTGTGAAGGGAGGAAGTCACGTAGAGCTTTTCATTTAAACTTTGGCGATGGAGTGGAAACAGGAGATGGATGCTCCTGCCCAACCAACAGGAGCCACTTTAATTACAATCCCGATATTAACATCAGGAGGAAGTGACGGACACACACAGGGGCCAGCTCTATGTGCATACACACACACACGCACACAGAAATAAAATCACAACCCAAAGAAGCCATGGGTGGATTTTTGTATGCGTTGCTGTATTTACCTGTGTGTGCACATGTGTGGATGTATGCTTTTTTTTTTTAAAAAGAAGAAAAAAAAAGGCGTGGAGTGCTGGAGGATGTACAACATCTTTCTTTAGTTGAATCCTCACCGCTGGCAAACCTGCAATGCAGCCTGCATGCCAACACACACTCCAACAGCTATTCAGTGGGCTGTAAAATTAAAACGTCCTCTTCCCTTAGAAAACCCTGTTGTTTTGCTTATACTGCACTGTCTTACATAACGGAAATAATAGCTGTCATAATGGCCCCCAACTCAAAAAACCATTTAGGAGGCAGGGGTATGATAGTGGCTGCAGGTAGATGGAAGGAGAGCAGAAGCTCTTGTTGAGGTAAATGGACTCCACTGTGGAGTATCAGCTGCAGAAATACAGGAAACACGCGGCACATGAAATTGGACCGAGGACTTTATTAAAAGGGAATCAACAGGGGGTTCATCTGCATGTTCATCTGTGTATCTCTGTGTGTTGGGGCAGTGTTGGGGGTGACTCTAGACTTCAGACTGGAGATACTGCAGAGGAGAGGGGTGAACGAGTCAGATCACAGGTGTAAATTATGTACATTATGGCCAGGCAGCTGACAGCAGCTCTATTGAAGTCAACCAGCTGAAACAAATAAAAGGTAGCTGGAGGTCACACAAACCTCCACTCCCACCATCTTCTGCTGCACACAAAGGGGAGAAGATCTGCGTACTCTCTTGGCTCCACAGGGGCCGATATGAGGTGAGGGTCACATGACTGACAGGGGCTTGTACCAAATCTGATTAGTACTGACTGACTATTTGCACTTAAGTTGTAAAAAATGTAATTTTTCATTGCTGTGAGCACCGCAAAGGAAATTCTGCTGACAGCTCATGTGTTTTGGTGGAGCTGAACAGAAACAGAGTGCACAGGAAGAGTCTCACCTGACTATGTCCATGGCCTGGTAGATGATTTCGGACTGATCCACCGCTATAACCTTTTTGGCCCCAGCTTGTGCAGCAAACATTGATAATATGCCAGTGCCACAGCCCACATCAAGCACCACCTAAAGGATGCGATGGAGTCAAAATGAGAAATTACCCACAAACATGGAAAGCTCTTCACAGTCAAGGGGTTCAAAAACAAACACTTAAACAGGAGCATTTAACAGTGTTTACGATTGATTTCTTCATAATTCTTGTCATGTCCATGCGCTGCTGACCCCAAAAGGTCATCCAACACAATAACAACAGAGATCACGAAGGGAAACGCGATCACGTTACAGCTTTAAGGATAAAAGATTCTAGCCTATGCAAGTTATTACAAAAGAAAAAATCAAATATAACTGGAGGAAATAAAGACATGATTCTTATTTGGATTTTCTTTGACAACCCAAATAACTGCTAAAATGACAGCTGCCATATTTTGCTGGCAAATATGCACATTTATGAGAATTTTTTTCTACACTTCCCGGGAACAGATAAGTCAACCACGTCCAGTCTATGGCTCTGTAATAACTTAACAAAAGACTTTACACTCACTTATTGAAATTGTCAGTTTTAACATTTAACCTCATCAAATTTTCAATTCAATTTTGTTCATATAGAGCCAAACAGCAACAACAGTCATCTCAAGATGCTTTTTATTATACGGTAAAGACCCTAAAATGATACAGAGAAAACCCCAGCAATCAACCAACCCCCTATGAGCAAACACCTGGCAACAGAGGGAAGGAGAAACTCCCTTTTAACAGGAAGAAACATCCAGCAGAATCAGGCTCAGGGAGACGGCCATCTGCTGTGACCAGTAGAAGGTGAGGGGAGGAGACCAGGACAAAAGACAGGCAGTGGAAGAGAGCCAGAGATGAATAATAACTAATGATTAAAGTGTGAAAAGAAACATTGCATCATGAGCAGCCTCGGCCTATAGCAGTGTAACGAACTAAATGTTATATCAAAAAGGAACGTTTGAAGCCTAATCTTAAAAGTAGAGAAGGTGTCTGTCTCCTGAATTCAAACTGGCAGCTGCTTTCACAGAAGAGGGACCTGAAAGCTGAAGCATCTGCCTCACATTCTACTTTTTAATACCCACGTTACAACAAGTAAACCAGCACTCTGAGACCAACGTGCTCTATTGTGGTGAAATGGAACTATGAGGTCTTTAAAATATGATGGGGCCTGATTATTCAAGACCTTGTATGTGAGGAGAAGGATTTTTAACATGGAGCTAATAATGAGAAGGCAGTAATATGCTCACCTGGGCAAAATATGCTCTCTCTCTCTCTCTCTAGTCCCTGTCAGTACTCTCACTGCATCATTTTGGATCAACTGAAGACTTTTCAGGGAATTTTAGGACACCTACCCACCAGTTTTGGCCAGTGTGGTCAGAAGTGAGCTCACTTTAACCACATTTGACAGTGATGTCACACAGGCTCTTCTATTGGCAAACTATAATCAGATAGGAACTGATATTACATTACATGGCTACTAATAATCAAACGATTATTAAAAAAAAACCAAAGAAACAAAAGTTGGGTTTTTTCTTTCGCTGATGTCTTGCTGTTTCAACTTCAAAGACCCCATCAACATCTGGATTACTTAATGAATTCATGTTAAGCATGTTCTAAAGAACTTGCTCAAACTGCTGTTTAAACCCTTATTTTCTCTCAGCTTTTTCACTCTTTGCATTTTTTTAATCACCTCTATTTCAGGTTCCCATTGCTTTCACTTAATTTGTTCTTGTTCATCACCAACTGAGTTAAATGACTGAGACATGGACGCAGCGACTACATGCCCCAAATGTATAACACTGTGTGACTCTGTGTCTCTATTTAAGGAAACTCCCTGGTTACAATCCTGCTGTCTTTATGGGTTCACAGAGGGTCGCCAACATAGTGCTAACACAACAGAACGCAACTCCTCGCTTGATCTGCAACAAAAATATCCTGCTTGGTTCTGTTACCGGTTACTGAAGAAGGAGACGCTTCAACTCTCTGCCGACTGCTTCAGCCTGACAGGGATAATGGACGTTCCCATCAACACATCCTTCCTCCCCCCTCTACCGCCTCATCACAGCACTAACCAGCAGCGACCCATATAATGGATGGTCATGATACAGGCCACTGCTTCCCACAGCTAAAAGCAATGGAAAAGAGACGGATAGGGTGGGGTGGGGTGGGGGTGGGGGGGGGGTTAGTTGGAAGGGTTTGTGCTATGGGGTTGGTGGTGGATTGCATGTGTCTGTTATCAGGACTGTGCAGTCCATATTTAGACATGCTAATAAAGTCATGATGTGTTTTAAATCGGACACCGCGGCGCATTATTAATGTCTTTTTCTGGAAAATGCACATTCCTGTTTACAGGCTTGAGTGAACATTAAACTGGCTAACTCATACATGTAAACACACATTAATGTGTACACACGCAATTTCATTTGCTTGGATGACTCACCTTATCTCTGAACACTTCAGGGTTGCTGTACATGAAGTCTCGGTAACTCTCCGTGCGTACTTTATCCTGTGGATAGAATATACAAGCTGCTCTTGAATTAAAGAAAGGATTGCTTGTAATCTACAGTCATGTTTATGTTGTAACAAAGCTTTGAATTCAAGGTTGTCTACAAACTTAAAAAATAAGTAAATCCAGGCAAGTAAAGCTTTTTCCATATAGGGGTATATAACAGCAGGTTACAACAGTCTGTGTTGGTTTCCTGAACATTTATGAGCAAAACGCTGGGATAATAACAACTGGAAGGACACTGGAGGTCAGGTCAGGACTCGCTGATTAATCTGCCAATCATATCTGCCCACAAATCCAAGCACCTTCGCTCTGAGGGAAAAGCTATATACGAAATACAGTAACACGGCTTAATACATGTTAGAACAGATATGAATCTGGACTTTTGACTTTGAAAGATTACAAGAAACAGATTTTAGAACCTTCAGTTCATGGAGTTTGGCAGAAGTTAAGCGGTCCCCAAGTACCGATATACACTTCCGATTTTTCCTGTTTCCATTTTTGCTAATGGAAACAGGAAAAATCGGAAGTGTATATCGGTAATAGTAACTCTGATTTTGTTTCCTGAAGAAAACAAGACAATAATTAAATAACAACTAATGCATAAGGATGAAAACTATGATGAAATGTACTGACACTTGAATCAGTACATTTGATGAAAATGTTCTGGAGAGATGAGATCCAATCAGATCTAATTAAGTTGTACAACTAGCTCCCATGCTCCCCGTTTATCATGAAAACAATACGGTGTTGGCTTTTGTGCAGCCATTTCCCTCATTACCAGGTTTCAAAAATATATTTTATTAATTTGGTGAAGAAGTGGCTCTGGTGACTTGCCGAGTGACATCACGGACCGGCCAATCAAACCTAATGAATAACTCTAAAAAGCGAGTTAAGTTGAGCCAAGCCAAGTAGGTAATAATGGAGAAGGGCTAAAAATATCCCAATCAACACAACAAAGTTAGCATTTCATGCCTGATTACTTTAAGATATTTAAGATAGATTTAAGATAATGCCCTTTCAAAACCAAAATTAAATGAAAAACTAAAATGATCAAGAAATACTGAAGATTTTAATCATTCAGCTTTTTTGAAAAGCAATCCAGGCTAATGTTGTCTGTGGCCAATTAAAAGTTGTTTTAAAAATTAAACCCTGACACTCATGAAACATGTCATTCTCTTTTACATGACATCTCTCACTCTCTGTCTCTCTTACACACTCACACACACACACACACACACACACACACACACACAGACTGCGTCATAGGTAATTCAATTCATGCCAACCTGTGAAACATTCTACTGCAAAGCCCCCCATCACGTGCTCCTGGCCCCTCCTGACGCTTTGATGGACTTTAAAGCTTGACGCAAAAACATGACGCAAAACTTAACCGTGCTTAGCACCAATCAGGACAGCCAAAAGGATATGTAAGCACTGCGGTAAGTAGAACAGGACACACACACACACACACACACGCACACACACACATACATACACACAGAGCTTGCTTTCAGGTTTCAGCACTTCAGGAGTGTAAAAATTAATTTGCACACTTAAAGCTCCGCTATGCAGAGGCATGAGCGCTGCTTCACATAAGAGATCAGCACGTACTGCTGATTTGTCACTTTGGAGCGCTTGTGTCGTCCTCAGTATTAATTCATACATGAAGATGATCGTTTTCTTTTATAAGCTATATGAAAATCTTTTAGCCAAGATGCACGCCAATGAACCCGGCTTCATTTCTGTGCCCAGGGGAAATTATTCCAAAGACTGCAAAGAGACCTGCAGGCCTGGTCACTGTGTGTGTGTGTGTGTCTGTGTGTGTTTACACAACTCAGACCTTCAGCATCTCTTCATGGATGCTGTAATGTCCATAGGAGCTGAAGTAGGCCTCGTCCTCGTCCTCACGGAGCTCCGCCACAGCGCCCAGGGTCCCAGACCTGCTTGTTTCCGCATTCAGCACCAACCCCTGAGCCAGCACCCTGAAAGAACATCGCACAGATCGCCATTTAACTTCTCTTATTAGCACAAGGGACAAGAGCAGCGACCAGAAAGGAGAACGCACACACAGCCTTCATGCAGGACGAAGCAGTAAATGGAGGAGATGGGGCATTCATCTTTCTACCTCTCACCCAAATCCCCCCCTCCCCTCCAAACCCCTCCTCCCCCACAGCTCACCCTTTCTGCAATATTCCCTTATTGCTCCCCTACCTACCTTTCCTCCTCACTTTAACCTCCATGCTGCAGTGGAATTTTCCCTTCCGTTTTTTTTTATCTTTTCCCTTCCTCCAAACTTCTTCCACAAGGTACTCTAGTTAATGTTTCTGCAATACTGCGTTCACTGTGTCCCCCTGCTGGAGCTCAGAGAGCAGTGCAAATGCAACGTATTACACTGACTAAACTGCAAGTTCTGGATAATGTATTAAAAAATAAATAAATAAAAGGCCACAATTTAAAACCTAACACAATCACCCTGACATCAATGAAGATGAAACTGCAGAAAAGTCACTGACTTGAGTTTGTGCAGGTCATCCATGGCTCTGGCCAGTGCCTCCTCCGAAGAGCGGGCTCTCTCCTCCGCAGCCTGCGCCCTGTGCACAAGTGCATTATGGGGATCGGCCCCAGATGCCAGGCATGACCTCTCGCTGCCACAGAGCTCCTCGGGGTCTGACAAAAACACAGACAGAGAGATAGATATGTTTGGATGTTAAATGGGGAAAAAGTTTTCCTTTTAAGGACAACTGAGTGAAAACATGAGCGACAACACGTAGTGATCAAGCCTGTGGCATACAATAAGAAGTATGCAGGACATGGCTGTTGTTTTGGCTTAGAGTGTGCATTTTATGTATTTATGTGCTTTTCTTGCATTGATGATACAGGCAGAAATAGAGCATAAGTGCAACTATTAAAATAAGCATTAACATAAGCAAGTCAGGACTTTGCAATAGAGCTGACATTTCACAGTCTTCTGTGTAATACTGTTAATCATGCAGAAGAAGCAGTCCTAAAAGATGAGAACCAGCAGATGAAACTGAATATGTTGATACTGTGTTGGGAGACACAGCAAACCTTCTGGAAATGGCATGTTATTGATGTGCAATGGTTATTCCAGCAGTTTCCAGTAGCCTTATGCCCTATCATGCAATCATGATAATCACAAATATTTTATATTTTCGTTGCTGGTGTTGCGGTATGAACAGTGACCAGCAGATTCTCCACTCAACTGAATATCAAAACAGCAGAAACAGCCAGACATGTTCTCTGACCTGTGCATAAAAGCCGCGCTGACAGAACAGAGATCTGTTGATAGAAAATGCAGCTACTCAAAAATCAAAAACTAAGATCTGTGTTTTAAAACTGCTTCTGTACCTGTTTGCAGCAGCGGGTCATCCTGAAGGACTGGCTGCAGGAAGTCTTCACTCTCCCAGGGTAAAGGAGCATCTGGCAACCCATTCAGACTGGATGCTTTACATTTCTATACACACAAAAAATGTATGTTTTCATAAATCTGAAAACTCTCAATTTTTTTTTTTAGATATTCATTCTTCACACAAACAGTAGAAACATTCACATCCTGATATTTCACAGCATGATGTTCAATTCAGTTTGAAAACAGCACTCACTGTTGACCGTATAAAGTTGATCATTTTTATGTATCCGTAGTCATCTAAATCTAATGAGGGACAGAAAGTTGAGACATTTCATGAGAACAGAACAGCCATCTGCTCCTTTGGTGATGCAGGAAAAAAATCAATATCTACTTACTGTAATTTCTTATTAGATCTACAATGTTGACCTGGTGCTCAGCTGTACAGTGCTGCAGGGTGGCATTTACAGAACTTAGCAACCTGAAAAAAATAAGACAGACAGGAAGACTTGTTTAGTTATAAGCCATAAAAATCAAAAACTGAATCTTTGATTGTTTTTTTTTCTTTCATAGTAGAGTAGTAACTTGGGTATCCAGTTATTTTACATAACAGCAAACAAACCTGACTGAAAAAGCAAAAAACACAGAAGACACGGGGTGGAGATTTGCATCAATAACTACCTTAAAAGCTGGAACCAGTACATACATTTCTTTTACAACAATCAGCATAATATTACGATATTTGTCGTGTCAATACTATATCAATACATAGACACCAACTATCATTACTGTATTAAATTAAATTAAATACTGGGAATAATAAGAACAAAGGGGCTCATCTCGTCTGCTAGGAGGCAACCTTTCTGCAAATAGTTATGGTCTGACTCAGACTGACTGTAGTCACTCTCAGAGAGATTGTCGAGTGTTGTCAAATAATTGCTGTGTAATTTACAAATGCAGACAGATTGCCAATATGTTTCCATCTGAATGAGTCTTTGTCAATGAGCACAACTCGAGGGGACACAACACAACTCAGCTGGTCATATTCCTACAGAACAGGAAGGCTGCTGAGCGCAAACATAATTATTAAATGCAAATTTCTGTTAAATGTGAATTTCTGTCTATGCATACCACAACAGATATACGACTTCTGTTGATTTATCACAGTTAATTGATGTATTGTCAGAAACAGACTGCATGTAGTTGCCAACTTGACCCTATTCAATTGTCGACTGAGTATCTTATGGCACAATTTATGGCAGGATTTAGTGACAGTGTTGATGTGCTTGACAATCTCGTTTTGCACTGAACAAAAAAAAGTTGCAGTATGTGAGATAACGTCATCTTATTGGACAAAGCAGAGGCCATAATTTTGCATTAGAAAAGGGTGATAAATCTTAAATACTTTAAAAAAACAATACTATTGTATTATGGGGCATCTGGTGATTTCCACCTCTACAATGTAGTAGGGTAGCCTTGGAGATATGCAGCAATATGTTAGTGGTTCTTCTTTTGTCTGCTAGTGCAGGTGCTGGGAACTTGAGTACCTGGTTGTGTCTCCAGGTGTATCTGCCACGCGTTACACTGGTACTACAAGTAACGAGTATGTGCTTAAGACTGACTGAAGCTGAACATAGCTGACAGGCTGCACCCTCCCCTACTCAAAGGTTTAAGATTTCAGGTGATGGAAGGACATCATATGTTGCACAGCTGAGGTAGTACTCAAAAACAGCTCTTTTGATGGTGAAGCTTGCTGAGGTTTGCATAATGTCAAAGGAACTTGTCTTTATTCTGACCATGAGTTATTTGCACTGACACAAAAGTACAATTATTACACATGAATTGAAAGTTTAGGGCCACGTAGTGTGTGAAAGTTATATCTGTAGTGTTTTGTTACACGATCTCTTTTAGGTAAAGCATCTTCAGATCTGAGAAACTCAAAATGCGTGTAAACGTGTCGCCAATCATTCTAAGAAAAGCAGTGACAGACAGGTCCAGAGCAGGCTGATCTCACCTGTCACAGAACAAACAGGTAACCGGCTGACTGTCCTCCTCCATCCACTGCCACTGCTCTTCATCATCAACGTCATCATCATCATCACCGTCTGAGAGCTCAGGCATATCCTCAGCAGCTCCATCGACGTCTGCCAAAGTTAAATCTCATGAGTGTAAACGCAGATGTAAAAGCAGCTGTGTGACGAAACTAGAAACACGATTCTTCACCAAAGTCAATAACACAAATGAGCTAGCTCAAAGAAGAGTATGTGTGTTTGATTAATACAGTTATTTCTCACTCACGTGGGTCTGTGTACTCTGCCATGATGTCGCTTTGAGTCCGGAGGACTTCCTGGTGACGTTTGGTGACGTAAAAAATGGGACGGGCCCATTCCGAAGAAGCACTTCCACATACAAACCACCAGATGTCGCCAACGTTTAACTAAGGTAACACGTAAATAACGTGGTTTGTATAATGTTTTGTTGGGTGTTTGCAGGTACATTACAAACAGGTACATGCACTGGTTTAGGTTAGTTTTAGCTGTGGGTGCTACCAAAGCGGTCAGATTATAGTTATCTGAAACTTTTGAGGTACTTTCTAATGTCAAAATATCCGTTTTTTTCCTTTTTTTATCCATTTAAATTCAAGGTATATAACTGCAGGAGTGATTATGGCAGCATTATTACACACATGGGTGTTTTTTTTTTTTTACCATAAACAGTGTGACCTCTCTAAACATTAAAACATGACAATAGGCAGAGTGATAACAAAATCAAACTATTAGGGTAGTGTTATTATGTCAAAGGTGGGGCCAGGTTTCACAATGAGCTCACCCGAAACCCTGGCTGATTGGGACCCACACCCAGTTTCACACCTTGGCTCAGGCGATTAGAGGATCATCAGGGGGTCCTTTTGTTCCTCTGAGGGTGGATACTCCCACTAGGTTTAAATCTGGGACTCCCCACCATTTGACCTTAGAACTGAAGAAGCTTCTCGGATGAGAGGTGAAACGTCTTCAAGCAACTTAAAGAAGTCCTGACGCTTTTCTTTGCAAGCTCATTTGACTACGATGACCTGGGTGACTGAGAAACTTCACAGACGTAGTGTTATTATGTTTTTGGACCCCATCTGGGCTGTTTAGAGGGTTACAATCATCCCAAGGTTGCAGCATAAGACTAGGTGCTCTGTATTTTAGCTTACTGAATTGCCTGATTTTTTTTTTTTTATGCATTAAAGGTAATCTTTTGTTTTTGTTTAGTTTTCAGTCTTAGTGAGGTAGAGGACCATCTTGCTGGAAGAGTAGGCCCCTTTGAAAGCAACTGGGACACCACTATTAAGGATGTTATTTTGGTTTGCATGGGACACACCCATTGTTCCAGCACTAAAAAAGGACCGTGGAATCTGAATCTGTGGAGACTCTTTAGTAACACTAACTACAGTGTTGGCAGCAGGGCAGTACCCCCAGATTGATGATTTGTTTGCTTGAATGAATGGAGGACTGAAATTCAGAATTCAAAATTTTTCTCTGTCAAGCTTACTTATAGATCCATGTAGAAGAGCAGTCGTGTGAAATGCCTACTAGTATCACACATAAAGGGCTTTTTTTAGACACTGCCTTGTAGCAGTTCTGCTGAGCTCTGTCAGCACTGTTCCAGTGAACAATGGATCAAATCCTGAGTGAGTTATTAACAGTGTAGAGTTATCTCAATAATATTCTGCACACTGGAGCAGATGAGGACCAGCACCCGCACAACTTGGGTAGAACCTACAAAGAAAGAATATGTCTTGAGTGTCCATGAAGGGAAATGTTTTTCCAGTCATCTGTGGAATGTTTGGGATATGTGATTGATGCTAATTGACTACACACTGCTGCACTGAAACTCACAGCCATTGCTGATGCACTTCCACCTCAAAACATTACTCTGTTGCCAAAATAGAAAATCAAAGATCTAAATGGATTCTTTCATTAGTGACTCGAGTTGTTTCCCTAAGAGTTTGTCAGATCATTGAGTTATTTTTAAGGGTATTTTGTCCTTCCTTCATTTCTGCACACTTCTGCTCCACAGCCTTTTCTATTTTATTTGTCATTTTAAGTTCTTTACGTTTCTTTTGTCAACTGATGTTCTCCTTTTCAATATATCAGGTTAAAAAGGGTATCCCTTTGAGTTTTTTACGGAGCTCTGTAACTTCAGCTTGCAGAGCCAGATTTGACATGCTGAAGAAGAATGAAGTTAAATGAGAAAAAGAAGCCCTTCTTTTCTCCTTTAACTTCATTCTTCTTCTTCTCCAATGTTTCCTCTTTTGAGAACTTTGACTTCGGCACCTCAAGCTTCATCTGCAGTGGTATTTTAGTTGATAAGAGACTTTCTCTCTGCTTTCAGTCACATGTAATTTACCATATAAGCATTCAGATCTTCTACAATCTCATTGTGCATCTGAATTTCTTGAATCACCAATTTTGGACCTCCTCACAGAGCGCTTTGATTTTATTTTGAAGGGAAATTCATTATGTAGCTGGTATTCTGCCTGTTTCTTTTTGCAGAGGAAGTGGGGATATATCGCACTGTGTACATTGAGATATTTAAATAGTTTCTCAATCCAATATACAGAATGAGAAGTGACCTATAGGTCACTTCTCATTCTGTATATTGGATTGGATTGATTGGATTGTTATTATTATATATAATAATAACACCAACTGCTATGGTACTAAGGAGATACAGTCAGCATTTTTCATTCATGTTTATAAGAACAAAATATTATAATGTAGGTTTGAGTATGGTTAAAGTAAGTTTAATCCAGTAGTTAGTTAGTTAGTTAGTTAGTTAGTTGGTTAGTTAGTTGGTTAGTTAGTTGGTTAGTTAGTTGGTTAGTTAGTTGCCGGTAGCCTGCATTTGACTTTAAAAAATTAATGTCAGTGTATATTTGCAAATACAGGAGTCTGGTTTTAATTATTTCATAAATATTTTTCATTCACCAGATGTCCACATTTTCCCACTTTCCAAAAATATCAACCTTATCTGGAAACTCTAAACTCTAAATATGGCAGGGATACATCTGATGGGACTTTCCTCAGAAGTTGTTGACAGTAAATCTAATGAACCACTAGAGGGCGACAATGATCATGACATGCACTGATTTTTTTTTTTTTTTAATCTTTTGTGATTGTAGATTAAATTCAATAGTAAATGCCTTACTGGATATTAAAATCAAAGGAACTTCAAACCCTGCAGATGGAGCAGTTTTCCCTCAGTGTCAAATGCCATGATGCAGCAGTTCTGCTTTGTTGTTGTTGTTGGGCTGAGAAATGTAGAAATTTACAAATAAACATATCGTTGAGTCACTAAATTATGTAGAAATGGTTCGGGCATTTCAGTTGTTTTAAGATCAAGGTGGAGACAGAACAAATGCTTCTTGATGGTATTTGATTCCAGGGGTTGTGTTGCAGGGTATGAATAGTTTTAATGTCTTTATTCTGTGTGCTTATTGTTTTGGTTTTATATTATGGTTTTATCCACGTTTCTATAGATTTTGCATGCTTTTATTTTGAAAGGTTTTTACTTCCTATCCGCATCTTAATCAAAGAAATTGTCCACACCTGCTCGTGCATAGATGGTAGGAGGTGGTGGCAGTCATGTGCAGAAGTGCACAAGCGTGAAGTTGGATGCAAAGGGGCTCTGCCCTGGAAGTGTTGCTGGATATGATGAAGGAGGTGGACCAAGTAAAGAGGCTTTTTCCAAGTGAGACAACTGGTGAAACGTGATTTCTGTAATGGTGGTTTCAAGACTGCGGCATGTGTTGCATAAGTGGGACTAATACCTTGGATTTAGTTTTAGTATTTTATTGGCTTGTAAACGTTTAGAAATACTAGATAATAGCTAGACTCTGCAAGAGCTGCGCTCAATGCGACATACTCCATGCTCACCTAAACCGGAAGTCCTATTGTAAACTTTTAAATGCTAATCTTGGGTTTGTACTCCTTGGCTACCACTGCCTTTTTTTTTTTTTTTTTTTTTTTTTTTTTTTTTTTCTGTTCTCTTCTCGCTGTGGAAGGGGCCCCCCCTCCTCACAGTTATGTTAACATTAATGTTAGTTTATCTCTTTTCACTGTATATTTCTGTCATCTGTCAATTTTTCTTCCTTTCTGTGACTCCACAAGAAGCAAAGACATCCCAGGCGCTCCTCTTGCTCATGGTGACACACGGTGAAGGAAAACTGTGTATATTTAAAAAAAAGTTTGCACCTTAACTGAACA
Organism: Pundamilia nyererei; assembly: GCF_000239375.1. Taxonomy (NCBI): domain Eukaryota; kingdom Metazoa; phylum Chordata; class Actinopteri; order Cichliformes; family Cichlidae; genus Pundamilia; species Pundamilia nyererei. Next base: position 636,010 of record NW_005187544.1, on the reverse strand, counting down.
CACATAAGCGAGTGCTCATCTAACAAGAGAAACGTATATTTGGGTCCCATATCAAGCAAAATCCAGCGATTGATTTATCTCTTTAGTTCAGAAAAAAAAATCCCTGCAGTTTAATTATTGTTTGAAAAAATAAGCTGCTATCTGCAGAATAAATGATCACATGTTAGCCATATAGAATACTTATTGCTTTCTGTGCTGGAGGTTTCTGTACATTGTGTTATTACCACAGGAGGCTGAAGTTAAAACACAATGACAGGGCATAACTCACACATATGCACGGCTCCTCTTTGTAGACTACAGCTCGGCTTTTAATACCATCCGGCCATA
>NW_005187544.1:589948-633227 GCF_000239375.1 Pundamilia nyererei | reverse complement strand
CCTGCGGGGGACGCCCTAGCTTTTTGAGACGTCATTGCATGGGATGTGACTGTGGAATACATCGACCGGCGCGTCACTCCACCTGACGTCGAGGACCCTCACCGTTAGCCAACTTCCCGAGGGTCGTTGTTTCCAGCTGGCACCGCGAGGAGGTGGTGATGGGATTTTGCCAGCTGGTGATGTCCAGATGAGCTATTAAAAATGAAAACTAAATTATGATTGTTGTTTTGTCCAGTCACATTTAGCCTCTAAAAGAATATGAAACTGTGTATTTAGACTCCCATTTGGCCTAGAAGCATAGAAAAAGCAGCACCACCTTACACCACCATATGAGTAAATTAGGCTGGAAGCAACCTGATGAAACAGGCTTTTAAGACCCATAAACATATTCTGAACTCCAAACGTTTATAGAGAGATGCATGTGTTTGTCATTATGGACTAATTACTTCAGGGTCATGATGGCAACACACACAAAAGTGCAGGAGGGATTAATGAATGTTTCTCAATTGTGGCTAATTTTAGTCATTTTGGTGGTTTGTTAAAAGGCACACTTGTGCAGTAGTCATACTGCAGTTTTTTAGATTAAAAGAAAGGAAGAGAAATACCCAACATTCAAGTCTTTATGGGAATTAATATAAAAAGCAAAATACTGAGTACACATTGAAGTTATTACATATCAAATGTGACAGTGAGCCAAAGCACACAACAGCAAGACTCTAAAACGGTCTAAATTTAATTCAGCTGCCAATAATGTCAAAGTATTCATCTGTGTTTCTGTGACCAAAATGTATACCGACCACCGACTGCTGATCCCAACAAATATTTCTAGTGAACAAATCCTTGTCTGTAAGATGTATTACAGCATTTAGTCACAAGAGGGCGCTGCTGCAACAAAGAGGAAAAGCGTTTCACTGGATTTGCATTTAGCTTGAAGTCCATCAAAACGAAATAACGAGGAGGCAAAACCGAAAACTGAGATAGACCTAAGACGTGACAGTGACACCGCCACATGTTCAAATGAAGTTAGTGTCTCTTAAAAAGGGAAGTGGGGGTATCGCCTGCTTTATCAACTTCAAATAAATCTGCAACTTTCAATTCTAACACTTGTGAAATGGGTGTACAAAATTCAGTATGCAAAATATATCTGTTAAAGATCACTTTACATATAAAAATAAACATGTGATATTGCATTGTACTGTTAAAATCAAGACTATGACATTTATTATGCGGCAAAAAGAAAATGTCTATAAAAAAATGCAGGAAAAAGAACAAACACAGATTTTACCTTTCTGTTTCTTGGAAAATACACTGCACTAATAATAGAGGTGTGGAGAAACCCTGGAGTTGTACAAAAGCACACAAAGAGTTTTGTGGATTCATTACATGAAATCAATTTGCGGATCATTTGTTTTTAATAAGCAGTTTTTGCCTGGGGGTCACTGTGGCTCATGAAGTAGAGCAGGTCATCTACTAATATTAGAAAGAAATTAGAAAAAACTGAGAGAGCAGGTAAATGAGATGTGTTGTATAAACTGTCATGAGTACATTTATTGTAAATATGACAATTATGCAGCACCTCCAGTACAGAAATTGTAATACATGCATCACACATTGGGATCTTGGTGTGTGCAAAGTAAAACCTATGCACACAAGATATCTTTACATTGATCCATACATTGATCCTGCAGATATGGAAACATTTCCCTGAATTAAACACACATAGTTACATTTGTATTATAATTTAATGAACAGGTTAAATGTCATTATCTCAATCTAGTGTTCAGTAAACGTTTACTTTAAGGCAGTGGTTAATATGTTGGAGCACAAATGATGAAGACTGAAAGGCCTGGCACTACTACCTCTTTTTCACTTCTTTAAAGACAAAAACCTTTGGATTTCTGACAACTGCAAAACGCCATGATGTTGGTTTGATGGGCATTCGAGGATATAATAACCCTGAAATATGATGACATTTCCTTAAATAAAAAAGAAACTAAAGTTAATATTTATCTTTAAGCAACTTCTCATACACACCTTTGAGTTTTTTATACTTTTGGAAAGTTACTTGGCTTCAATTTCTTACAAGTTTATAGGACTTGAAAATATAGAGATACCCCAAATATTTTTTAAACACAGATGATTTTTTTTAAATACAGATGAATTATAGATAACCACCCACTTAGGTTATTCACAGCATCACAGGTGTCTCCTGTCAAATGTAAAGGTTTATGTGTCTCTCTGAAAGTTTGAGTGCAAACTGAACATGTTTTTTCCCACCCCTGTAAATTTCCTGTTCTCTTATTTCCCTGCACTTTTCCCCAGAGTGGCGATGTCTTTATTCTCCAGGATCTCCGTCTTCTGCTCGGGCTGAAGCACAGTGTTTGACACCATTGCTTTGGCCACCTCTTGGATTGGGACAGACATGGATCTATATCCCACAGCAGAAATGGCGCTAAAGAACTTCCTCGCCATCCACTCAGCGGGACGACTCTCCTGCCTATCCACCAACAAAACCCTGTGGAGGAGAAGTACAAAAGGTGAGACTGAGAGATTGTATTTGGTTAGATCACACTGACTGATGAAATGCCACTTCAACTTCAGAAGAATGATTTTACAAGAGTTTAATTACAGAAAAGTCACACTGTGCCATGTTCATTGTGAGTTTCCCTAAGTTGTTGCCACATTAGCAGAAGTCACACACGACTCTTCTTTTAGAGAATGATCATCCCAGATTTTACTTTTTTATTGTTCTAATCAACTCTATGCAGCCACAGCCCTGTATATTTTCTAGGTAGGTGTTCCTCATCCCTTCAATTCATGTAATTTGCAGCAGCCTATTTACTGGGTATACCTCGCTGATACCTGGTTGTACTCGCTTTGGCCTTTAGACCTTTAGTTATTATTTTTTAATACAAGGCAGGAAGGGTCCATGATTTCATCTTGTTTATGCGATGAAAAATGTCACAGTAGAAATAAAGACTAATTTTTCCCCATCTTCCATTATCCAGCTTTGGTGAGCTTGTGTGAACTAAGACCTCAGTTTCTGAAATACTCAGACGAGTTTGTACAAACAGCCATGTTCATACTCAATTTACCTTTCGTCCTCATTCTGATGCTAAGTTGAGCAGTTAAATGTACCTAATAAAATGTCTTGTGAGTGTATATTTACAGGCTCTGTAACAGCCAGTACAATCTAGTTTCTAAGAAAGAGGGTTTGTTTTGTGATGACTCGTGTAATTTTGGGGGGCTATGTGCTATTTTCAAATAAATTTATGGTTTAAAAAGCACTCCATCCTGCTCCTGTTTACATTTTTTACACAGCGTCTTGCTTCTTTTTGAAAAGAGGCTCTAAGTGAGATCACTCACCCTGGTCTGTAAATGGCGAATCTGTCAAAACCAAGGGCCTCGATGTCTGCCTCTACTTGTCCCTGGAAGAACAGTCATTAATTTTAGGACTCCAAGAAAGTTTAGCTAAGGAAATTTCAGGATGTTAAGTCAATAACATACTTTGACTTTGAGGTAAAGGAAGCCGCTTTTTTTATCTGCTCCCCTGGAAGACTCCAGGTGGAACTGTGTACAGCCTCCAGCCTTGGCGAGCTCAGCTGATTTTAGAACATAGTCATGATCAACTCTGACAAATCCTTCCTGAAACAGAAGAATGCAGTTAATGAAATAGGACCCCCAAAAAAGACCAACATTTTTTACATTTTAACTTTGGTGATTGTCACTGATGTATATCATTTCCATATGTATAATATGGGTAAGTATTTTTCATTAGGAGCTCTTAAATAAGTCATTGTAGCCAAATAATACCTCCATGATTTAGAAGTGCTCTGAGAGACATGATATGTAATAACATTGCTGCTTCTAAATTACCTCAAAGCAATGTTTTATAACTTAGTGGCATAAAAGATATTACAAAATAAGCTAGTGTCTATAAAACAGCCCATGAGCCTTGTCAATTTATTAGCTGTGTTAATGGAAATGTTAGCCAAATTAATGTGGGTGAAACGGCTCAGTTATTGTTACTGTTGAGTCATAGTTACTGTTCACAAACTAAGGTTTGGTTATGGCCGACAGCCACAGTGAAACAGTAAAATCTTATCATTTGGTTGTCAAGTTCCCGTGTTGGATTGAGACCACTCACAGCTCCTGCTTTAGCTCTGGTTGTTCCCAGACAGCAGTATCCAACATCATGGCCCTGGAAGGCAGCAGCATAATCATCAAGCTTCTCAAAGTCGACCACCTCTTGGACCTGGGGCCACAGAAAACAGTGCTTAAGAAAAAAAAATTTACGGGCCTTATTATTGCAGGTTTGGTCAACTGATCAGCCCACTAACCAGGTTTTCATAAGTTTTGCCCTCAAAGGTGAGCTGCCTCCTTCCAATAAGAGTAATCTTAGAGAAGATATTATGCTCCAGCAGCTCTTGAAGCAACAGCTTGCCAGTTTCCCCTGAAGCGCCTAGGATGAAACAGCTTTTGTTCTGCTGCCTGAAGTTTTCCTCTAGGGTCTTGATGTCCTCAGCCATACTGTTAACAACAGAGTCATGTAAATATCACGCGTTTAATGCACATGTAAATCTGAACAGTACCGTTTAGCACCTCGGTGGACAGCTATAATCGAGGGTGAAACAAAGTATTAAATACTGGTTAATAGTGACTACCAGTTATGATTATTTGTGCTAAATTTACGGAATTCAGAAATCGGTGTTAAGGGGACTGCGACTACCAAGAGGAAAGATCACTTTAAATTCATCTACTCCCAAATGGAGTTTGGCTTGACCGATCTGACAGTGGTATATTTACCATGTATGTACAGCTCGGTTTTGAGTATAAATTCGGTAACGTTAACAAAGACGAGTGCGTGTCATTACCTCGTGTATTTAACCGTTTCGGAATCTTCGAAATAATTTAAGGTCGCTGCGATGAAAACAACCAGGACAGTGAAAAATCCTAACGTCTTCCCCAGGGTGGTGCACAGCAGTTTAATAACAGGCATCGCTGATAGCAACGATTAAAGTGCTGCAACACTTCCTGGTTGCTTCATAGTTACACAAACGGATGTCTTCCTGCTTCGTTGATAGGCCGAGGAAGAAATCTGAAACGACAGCGTGCCGCTGGTTAATACACGAAACCAACTCACAGCAGACTGCTAACTTTATGTTTGTATTAAACTGTAGCATGATATATAAGCAAACCAAAGGGACGCTATAAACACGCCTCGCTCAGCTCCACCGCAGACAACGCTTTACGGACAGCGCATGCGCATGCGCTCTAGCGATTTGTAATGCATCCAGCTGTTAGTTTGTGCACAATCTGTATATCTCCTATACCATGACGTGCTTTTGTGTGTGTGTGTGTGTGTGTGTGTGTGTGTGTGTGTGTGTGTGTGAGTGTGTGTGTGTGTTTGTTGTTGTTGGTTTTGCGACAAAAGTGTGTCTTTGCATTGCCCCGCACAGTAAAGCGGTTTATGCTGGAGAAACTGGAGGTGTACAGTTTAAGGGTGTGACATTCAACGTTTTCAAGCTCTTGGTGAACTAATGTTAATTAGTTGATGCTGATGTTAATCGCATCAGCATCATATTTTTGCTGTGTAGCAGAGGGAAGTATCCTGCTGAAAGAGGCCACAGCCAAGGGCAGGAATATCATTTCCATGAAAGGGTGTAGATGCTCTGCAGGACTTAGGTAGGTGCAACGTGTCAAAGTACATCCACATGGATAGCAGTACCCAAGGTATCCCAGCAGAACATTGCCCAAAGCAACACCCTGCCTCTGCCAACATGCCTTCTTCCCATTGTGCGTCCTGGTGCCAGGCGTTTCCCAGTTAAGTGACACACATGCAAGCGGCCATCCACATGACATTAGAGAAAACATGATTCATCAGACCAGGCCACCACCTTCTTTTGCTCCATGGTCCAGTTCTGATGCTCATGTATCCATTTTTGCTGCTTTATGTACTGAACAAGGACTGGTCTGCGGCTAGTTAGTTAGTTAAGTTTATTTAATTAAGGACAGCACATAAGACAATGTTATATGATAAAACAATCCAACCGTTTGTGGCCCGAGTTCCACAAAGGTCTTCTAGCTAAAGGCTAGAAAACCCAGTCTGTGTTTGGACTTTTTTTAAAAAAAATACAGCAGAAATAAAACTAATCTGTCCACAAATACATGCACGCACACACACACACACACACACACACTCAGAGTTACTATACCTAATAACGGGGGATACATGGCGATGTATCATGTTATTCAGCCACAGCAAAGCAGGCTGGTTTACATCAGTGTCCAGAGATTTGTTTTTGTTTTAGCTATTGTTTCACCTGGGAATTAAAAACTCTAGGATCTGTTAAACATTTTTTATTGCAGATGGTAAACTGTTCCAATAATCTGAGGACCTTTGAGTGAGAATGAGGATTGACCAAATGATGTTTTCTTTTGTTAGTTTGCGGTCTCCATGAGCTACTCTTCTTGTTACTGCTGGCTTTTAGAATCATTCTGCTCACTAACTCTATGACAAGACCATTGTTGCATTATACAACGGGAACAGTTTATGTTGATCTTAATGGTTCTGGATATCTTTCCTGTTTTAAAAGTTTTAAAATTAAGATGGGAACCTAAGATGACACCCAGATATTTAAACTCATCCACTTTTTGGATTTCTCTCTGATCAATCCCAGTGGAAAAGTTATTCCAGACTTTACACCCGATTGTAAAACACATGAGATTGTTTTGTTGCAGTTCAGAGTCAAAGAGGGATTCTTGAAACACTTAGACACTCCCACCATCCCTGAACACACTTGTAATCGCTCAGTCAGAGTAGCTCATGCTGTTGAAAAGCATAGAAAGTTACATAGAAAATATGCTTACAAAATGTTCAACCTCATGTCGTGCCAGTGCTTTAGAGGAAAATTAGGTTAAAAGAAACCTTCACCTCCTAGGACCTGGCGTCCACATATGTGGACATCACATTTTGGGTTGTCTATACCAAAATACAAAATTTTGCTCTACAAGGGCCTGATATCCACTTACAAGGACATTATACTGCCACTGTTCTATCAAAATTTTAAACAAATGTCCTCATTTGTCCTCAAAAATGGATCTCATTTTTCTCAGAAACAAAAATCAGGTTAAAAAAAAATCAGGTAATTCTTTGTTTTTACATTCATCAGCTCCCAATCAGCCAAAATAGTAAAGAGAAATTAAAAATGCATGCCAAGAAAGAGTTCAGGTCTTAGGAGGTTAAGACAGAAGAAGAGCGGCAGGGGGAAGATATGCAGTAAAGGGCCTTGGGGTCGATTTGAACCTATAAGGCTCTGCATTAGCCTTGTAGCATATGGGTCACCTGTTCAACCCATCAAAGCTAAACTAGCTCTCCACTACGTGTATTCTTACATTGGTCAAAGGTATTTACACAGCAAGTGCTGTGAATCAGGGGGAAAAATTGTAACTGAAATATAATACACCAGGTCTCTTCTCCAAAAAGTGGAAGTTGTAGGGAAAAGCAACACTTTAGTCTATGGTGAAGAAATCCAGCGTGGTTCCAGAGTTGGACCAAACCTTAAAAAATGTCTTTGCCTTTTATCAGATCTTCAGGGGGTTTCATTAGTCAAAACCTCCACACAAAGAAAGCAAGTCCAGTCACATGCAATGAATTCATCAACACCCCATGTTTTTAACACTCCTGCCACTTTGAACACAAGGCATCGACCCAATCTAATAGAATATGATGGAGCCAGGGATGATCCTTTAAAGATGTCAGCAGTAAGAGACAGAAAGAAAAGAGGCTGAGGTTGAGAGAAGAGGCCTTAAACTGGCACTCTGCTGAAATGAAATGTCGCCTCTTTGTTCCTTAGCCACGGGTGCTAATTGGAGCTAGCGGCAGGGAAGAAAGCTGCTGCTGGGCTCCTGTCTGTCGCACCTGTTGAGTCATTGTCTCTCACATTGATCAGACAGGAAGTTGGAGTAAGAAGGCTTATGCCTCGGTGGGTGCGTGGCAGATACGTGGTTCAATTTCCTTTTAGAACTCCGCCGTTGGAGGTGAAAATACCAATGGTGGTCAGTGGTCAATTGCATTTGACCATTGATTAGTCTCTAAAAGGACATATGGATCATAAAGAGTTGGTTTTCCGTCAGTTGTTTGTTTTACTTTACAGTTATAGCATTTACCCAACAGTGCATAACAGGTTTGTTATGCAATGTTAACAAAAACATTGTTGTGCAAAACTAACTTTTACAATAGTTGATGGGTAAGCATCATGATTTATTATGCTCTATGTTATATCATGGCCCCTAGCCATTGATGTCAGTACTTAAATTAATACCCAAATTCTCAATTTTTTATTTTGACTTTAGATGAAGGTAGAAAATTTGGTTGGCCAGAAATATTTAAAGACTTTTTTGGCTTATGCAGTTAGGAAACTACAGTTTTCACCTCATATACATTTTATTTGTGTTCAAAATGAGATATAATATAACTGTTTGAGCCTGCAGGTGTCACATAAAACATCTGCAATGCTTACATCAAACTGAACTTATCTGAAGTCTGCCAACACTTCAGCTTCAGAGTGCAATTTAAATATCGTAAAAAGTAATCTTCTGTAGAAAATACAATGTTTTAAAAGTTTCATTTCAAAGTGTTAACTGCTGACATATGATTGAACCCCTGAACACCAAACTAAAATGAACATATCTAATTATAGTTAAGATTTTGTGTGTGTGTGTATTTTCTGAAATGTATATTTCTTTGAAGCAAATAAAACAAGTGATACAACCAATTAAGACAAATAAAAAGCGCATACATGCATGCCTGCATATACACGTCACATACAGACACACACACACACACAATCTGTACACCAACACGGCTTAAGGCTTAAGGCCCGAGTTCCACAGACTCTGGAGTGTGATGCTAATGATGGTAATTAATGGAGCCTGACAGCACAATCTGCTGCCCATTGTCTCTCAATAAACAGCTTTAAAGTCCACATGAGCCTCAGAGGGGATGGGAGTTTTAAGCTGAGAGCTGAGACAGTGAGAGCAGGAGGCAGCCAGAGTGGAGGGTCAGACCTCAGGGGACAGCGCTCAAACTGAAGTGGGGGATTAGCTCAATTAGAAAGGCACTGTCTAATCAAGATGGAGGGTTCAGTGATATATATGGTGCGTCTGTGAGGGAGAAATGTGAGTGAAGCTCCATCATTAAAGCCGACTGTTGCCATCAGATGTTGCGGCGTCTAATAATGTTAACAGTAGTGAAAAAATGTGTCTTTTGTCTTTTTGCTGACCTTACATTCATTTGTTGCCATGCATTTCAATGGGAAATCATCTCCACTGTGTTCTGTGGTCCAAATGATAATATATCCATGAATACTTTAGGATGCCTAAAGTGACCTTGTTACTGGTCAGTGTCATTAGTTAAAAAAATCATATGGATTTTTTTTCTCCCCACTTGATTAATTGATTTTATTAATCGACAGTGTTTTGTCACTACACGTTTTGCACTTTGGCATGATAAAGACATATACACTTCACTGCACTATATATAAAAACATAAAAACATATATGTAGTACAGAGAATTCATTGTGCAGAAGTTATTCTGTGCAATGCAAAAAAGCTTTCCCCTTGCAGTTCCATCTAAGCAAGAAAAGCATGTGTTTTCTGAACTAAAATCCCTGTAAATATGTAGAGAAGATATAAAATATAACAAAAATCAAGTCACACAAAAACAGCCGGCCTATGTTTTACAAATTTTACAGAGTGCATCGAAATTTAAAAAGAGAAGGTTTAACTTTAAAGGCTTAAAAGGTCGGACCTGCCATCAAATCATCTGATCGGTTTTAAGTTTTAAAAATAATGGCATAGAAAGATAAAGGCCCAGTCTTCTTCAGGCTTGGCTTTGTTGCAGGCTCAGACATTAGCAATATGTTTGAGCCAAATCAAGGTATCAGCTGGACTCAGAGGAGCTATCCTGCTCAAAGAGCCACAGCTAAGCAGCAATGACACCTGCTTTTTCCTTCTTTACGGAACAATGAGCTCATTAGAAGAGCAAACAGATTATCTGTGTTTTTCAATAGATGATCCTAAGGAGTCTGGGGGACCTAGCAGCTCCCAGCAGGTAGAGTTAAGATTGCCCATGCACATCTGGCTGACCTGCTGGTTACTGCTGTCTTAAAACTGTATATCTTTACTTAAATAAGACAAATCGTAAAATCTATTATCTTCTCTGAAAACAGACTTCACTGTATGAAATCTAGGTTTAAACAAGACAACAACATGATTTATCTGGACCTTTGAACATCAAAGTGTCTCACATTGCTTGAAGCACGAGGCCATGTTTCCAAGTCTGCCAGTGCTGAAACTGAATGTTAACAGCGAAGTTATGAGGTAACTGCCAAAAGGGTCTGAGCTTTTGGCTAATTAACCTGAGAGGTTTTGCATCTGCTTGTCTGTCAGGGTTTGCTGGAAAAAAATAACAAATAGTGGACTGTATGCATGCGTGCGTGTAGCATAAACAGAACCATGAGCAGCGATTGCATTCATTTTTATGTTTTTAGCCTATATTGTATTGTTTCAACAATACAGTTGAAACAATATAGTATATCTAGTAAGCATTCATTTAGCTAATAATTAATAATAACATTTTTCAAATAATAAACAAATGGTGCTATTGCCATATGCTGGGATTGAGATGTCATAAAGAGACATAAAAAGGCAGAAAGGTGCAGAAAGACAGTCCTATGATTTTTTTAAAAGACATAATTTTCAATACTTTAAAGAGCAAGGCTGATACCAAATGCACTTTTATATTTATTTCCAATTTTATTTTCAGGTTATATTATTTATTTCAGATTTTTTTTGTCAGTAATCTGCTGATATGCTGTATTGTGCCTTTTGGTCAACATTTCCATTCCCATTTACTAAAAGTTGTTTCCTTACCAAATGTTTTCTGCTGCCTTTGTCTGAATGGATGTGTATTGGCCTTTGAGCCCATTTCACGAGTCTGGCTTTGTTAAAGTCAGACAGCTAACTGGTAGGGCCTTCCTTTTCCCTTGTTGCACGTATATTAGCTAGGGTTTACTAATCCTTTTCCAATATTTAATGCATTCCAAATGTATAATTAATTGAGATGTGGATTTATTTGAGTGTCTAACCTCCAGAACTCACTGAAATAGCAAATTGTAATTGACTGTCACTGACATTTTCTATTTGCCTTTTTTTCCCTCAATATTAGTTAACATGAAAAAGACAGATGATCGTAGGATGGGATTTTTCCCAGGAGAAAATTAAACTTGAAACTGTTAAATCTATTTGGTCTTGTATGTAATAATAGCATAATACACCAAAGCCTCTTAGAGGATATCTGTGTTTGGCTTTGAGTTTTCACTATCAGATCTATTTGCTGTCTTAAATCTCCCTTTTGTGGCAGGACGGATGAAGCCTAATGACTCCTTTGAACTGCCGACATCCCCGGCAGATTGGATTCGGGAATGTCAGCCAACTAACCTTTAGTCTCTTTCCCACATGAAGCAACAGTGAAGGGCACGTAATACCTATCTTTCGATTCCTGTCCCTCTCCTGTATTCTTAATCAGTTAATTATTTTGTATATCACACGCGCAGACATGAGGCTTTTATGGTAATAAGCCTGTTGAGCTAGCCTACCACATTTTTAATGTTTTGTACAAATTACAACTTTATCTTTGGAAGAGAAAATACAAAGTCGCCAAATAGTTGCAGGTGATGTGATTTTCAACTTCTTTTGAACCTTGTAGCATTGTATTTGCTTAAACTACATGATCACTAATAAAACATGTTATCTTGACATAGTCATGCTTTTAAAAGTAGTGCCATGAATGAAATTCAACCTTGTATTTGCACACTGTCGTATATCCAAAAATTCATTCATCCCCAAAATTATGCTTAATAATAATAATAATAATAATAATAATAATAATAATAATAATAATAATAATAATGGATTGCATTTATATAGCGCTTTTCAAGGCACCCAAAGCGCTTGTCCAATTCAGGGTCGAAATCACAATTCACAACAATTTAAAACTATGTGTAATGGGCTGCTCCCATACATTTATATTCATAGACTAGACTATATGCATATATATTGCTTTACATATCAGTACTGTAATTTCAATTAAGGGTCTGGTCATGTAGTAAGATGATAGAAATCTCCAGGTTTGACAAAACTTACTTGGAAATAAAAAGTTAGAATAGTAAAAGTTACAAATATGATCCAAATTCTATGCATCCATCACGTTCCCTGTTTCAGGTTTAACCTACTGCAGTTACTGTAGTGTGCATAAGCTATGTGATTGGTGGTTTTTCCAGGTGCACTCACTTCAGAGTTGTCTTCAAAGTGACTCGTATACATTTTCATATGCTCTGTTTTTACTGGTAGGATATGCTGGCATAGTGTGAAGGGAAGGTAAAATGTGAAGAAAAAGAAGCATTGTCAAACTCGTGCTTTACCAAACTCATGCTGTCAAACTCTGTCCTCCCCTCTGTTTCTCTATCTTAGCGTCTTATAAAACTGCTTGAATTTCTCCTTTGGATGGGCCATGCTGTCTTGTGGTGGTTTAAAGGGAGGGAAAAGGGGAGATCATGCTGGATCATGGCAGACCCACCACAGCACAGAGACCTCCCTGCCGATGAGCAAACACCACGACAAATGGCAGAGCTAGCTGGACAATCACTTGCTGAATGGAAGCTAATTAGCTGGAGTCTAATGCCAGTTTACTAACACCTGTATTAGCGTGCTCGCTCGGCAGGGAGTAAGGGCTGGCCAACAAGTGCTAATCCCTCATAAGCCCAAAGTACTCCTCCCAAACAGTGGCATTAACATATACTTCTCAAGCCAGCTGTTGCTAACCTGAACCCAAAAGAGATAGCTTCAGCAGTGATGTACTGCTAAAGAGGAGGGGAAAGATGTTAAATGGTCAATAACAGGTTACCTTAGCATTCCTGTAGACGTCCCCCACCCCCAAAATGTTGTGGACCACAAGTTATCCCCCTTTTTTGGGAATTTCCCCCACATCTCTCAAACTTACATTTTTCAGTCGCTTGGCTTCCTTGGCTGTCTTGCACTCTCCCATCCTCTCCCACTGCATGGGTGGTGGGCTGATTACCCAGTAGCCATGTGTGTATCAAGGCAAGTGCGAAGCCAATGTGTGTGTAAGGGATTAGTGAGCTTTAGCATTGACATCATGACTGGACTGGCTACATTCCCTCACTGCACTAATAATTTGAGGGGAGGAGAAAGCGGCTGGTCCATTAGTTCACTCTGTTTGCCCAAGAGTAGGCCGACTCTGATCCCCTAATTTCTCTCACCGATTCCAAGAGAATCTCTAGCTTTTGTGACAGAGGGATGCAAAGATAAAGGATGGGACTGAGGGGCACATTGATTCAGAGATCACCATCCTTGGGACATTCTGTGCACTTACCAAACTAATCAGTGTGTGTAAACACAGAGAGAGATGTTGAGAGTTGGCGGCTAAAAGACTGGGGTCTCTGAGGTTGATTAGGAAGACCTGTTGATGGACCACACTCAGTGTTGGTGTCCTCTGATCTGCAGACATCATGCAGAAAAACTGTGAGCCCCTTGGCTCATGTGTCATACTAGTTCTGACTGTGGGTGGCTCCAAGTGGGCCTGTTGTGGCCTCTGGTGCGCTTACAAAGTGTTAGCAGATCAGGTATCTGACGCTTCTGCCAAAGTCCTATAAAAAAAAAAGTGCCTTGCATGCTTTTCAGTTTGTAAGAAAGCAGGAGTAAGATTATTGCGAGAAATCTGTTTTGGACAATACCATCATGTGCATCCCCTGACCTGTGTGTGCACAGGAAACCAGACACGTTTCCATGTAGTAATACTGAGACAGTGGAGTTTTTTGTACAAATTGTCCAGCTTTTTTGTTGTAGAACTCTCCTTCATTGTAAAAAGGCATCTGTAAACCTGGTCTAACTTTGTCTGTCTCCCTCTGAGGTTAAAATATAAAATAATTTTCAGCACTCATATAAAATCCCATGTTTGATCATACACTAATAACTAGTGACAATTTCTGAATCATTATATTTCACAAAAATGCAGAAATAAAACACAATATTTTTAACATGAAATTCTTGTAACACAGAAGGAAAAAAAATGTTATTGTTGCTCAACTTTCATGTTGAATTGAGCAAACGGAAATATTAACAGATAGTCTAATTTAAATTAAACAAACTTCTCGAGTATTCAGATGCTACTTTTGATGGTACAAAGGGCCGGTGAAAATTTCTGGCTTTTAGCTTTAATAGTTTTTGAGATGTTCATGTACAACCATTACTTCAGATTTCAATGTGTGAAAAAATGGACCAAAGATGGGTCAATGGCCAATTAAAAAAAATCACAAAAAAAAAAAAAAAATCACAGCATTTATTACATATGTTCAAACTTTGGACCATAAAATGTTTGTGCAAATCAAAAAGAAGAAAGAAGAAAACAATCTAAAAGTTTGCTTATATCAGATGGATATATATAATGGAGTATTTATTTTTACCTAATTGCTTAAAAATGTGAGTTTCCCAAGCAAACAGAGAGGCAATAGGAAATGACATCATAAAGCTGTTTACTACTGAATTTAGAGAGCTTATTTTAAATTTCACAAGAAAAGGACATTATGCTAGTTTGTAAAATTTAGCATAGTATCCCAGCATGCAATGTCACACATCATAGTTGGTTCCTGCGACAAAGCTGTCCCTACACAAACACAAAAAATGTTCCAAATGCTGGGTGCATATTTTGTATCCATCATAATTGAGTTTATCAAATGGCTGTTTATTAAGCAGAAACATTTTTAAATCTGTCCAGAATTTCTCACACACCTGGGTTACTTTTATATGGTTAGAGGTAATCTAAGAAAAACAGGAAAGTGAAGATTTTAGCTTTTGTAAGGAACACGGAAAATGAAGCAAACATAAAATCAGTTTTGACAAGGGGGCTTGTATTAGAATATCCCATCAATCATCAGATCCTAAGCTGCATCCCAAGGGAATATTCTTCTGTTAGCACACTATGACTCAACATCATCTTCATTTTAAGTGGACATCAGTTCAGATGTCAGTATCAATTCCCCAAAGGCACAACCTCTACTAATACCCCTCACAGCCAATTAGGGGAAGTAATGGTAGCAAACCTTCAATGGGAAAGCACAGTAGCTGGTTGGACCTACACATGCTACCCTACTAGCCACTGTCAGTGGGGACAGGGGCTAATGGGCAATCACAGGGGGGCTTATGTTGCAAATCAGCACAGATCCACAGGACTCTGCTGGGGATTCCTGTCCAGTGTTGCCTGATTCTGAAGCTTATGATCCAGTAATGGGTGCTTTGGTGGGTATCTGAGGGATCCTAAGGGAATATGATGTTAAACTGGCTCAGGCGTCCTCAGACTGAAAGGCTCTTTGATAGGCAAAGTAGTTGGGCAAAGAGAACATTGAGAAACAGGTCCCAGCTGATAGGATATGTCACTACTAACTTGTACTGAAGCAGATGACCCCTTGCTAGCACAGCTCACAGAGACAACCCTTTCAGTCTTGTCAGTGATAATATGTTGAATGTTTGCCAAACCTGGAGTTATCTGAATTAAAACTCTGATCTGCTTTGCACGATATTTGAACAGATTTGAACTAATATGTAATTTGATGCGGCAGGGACTGAAAAAGCTTCAGCAGCTTTGTCCACATTCCCCTCTCAACTGTTGCAAAGCCTGTAATAGTACTGATCGGTTGCCAAAAATGTATAACTGGTACAGTTTTGAGGACAATTGTGCCTCCCTTTCTGGTTTGTCTGTCTGTTTTGCAAGATGCTTTTGTGATTGGGCTTAAATGTGTTGATCAGTTTGTTTTCATCCTAATTAGAAGTTCATTTGATGTTACTTTGATATTATTACGATATTTTGCCATTATTTACAGTGCAAATGGATAATGATGAACTGGTACTTATGTAGTGCCTTTCTACTACAGTCTCATTCACCCAATCACACACAGAGTCATAGCATGCTTTTGCCTATACCTAAGCAGTTTTACCTAACATTGACTCACAGTCCGATGGATGCATCAGGGGCAACATGCCATTCAGATACTTGCCCAAGGACACATGCACAGGAGAAGCTGGGGTGAGATCGACCTGTCTTCTGATAAGCAGATGACCCACCCTAGCACCTGAGCCACTGCCAGTCATTGACCCTAAGCATACGGCAAAAGTAACCCAACAGTTCTTAGGGCAAAGAAATGTGTTTTTCTTCAGCTGTCAAGTCAGTCAGTGAGGATAAAGCCAAATGCAGAGAGACCCACAAACAAGCAGCAACTGAAGGTGGCTGCAGTGAAGGCCTAAGAGAGCAACTCAAGGGGGAAACGCAATGTTTTGTGATGTCCATGGCTTCTTGATGTTACACTCCAGTGTGGCAGTGAACAGAGACAACATTAAAAAGTGACAAAGTGGCTCACATACAATTTCACACACAAAACCAGACTGTTTAGATCATGTGCTTTTTGCAAGGAAAGTTTGAAAGCTTTCAATTATGGATGTCAAATATCTTGACAGTTTTGATGTGGCAGGCTTAATAAATAAATATACACAAATGATAATATAAAAATGGAAAAGATGCTGAGTTTAAAAGTATGATTGTCCTCTCACTGTCTGCATGATCACATGAAACTTTCCAGAGTATTCAGGTGTTCCCTTGTTCCCTCTAAAAAACGAACAAAAAATGATGCACTGGAATTGAGGAGCTGATCACCTTTCACAGCTTTTTTTTTATCACTATTATTACACTGGGCCTATCAGTCTGCTGCTTGTGTAACATGTGTTATAAATACATAAAAAAGGAGGTTTAGGCTGACTCACAGGAGTTTATTCTGTGTGTTCAACGCGTCAGTCGATGGGTGGATGTGTAGTTAGTGAAGAATGGTGAAAGCAGGTGGTGTGACTAAAGCGAGGACTGGGGCCGAATTAGGCGGATGCAGGCTTTAGCTGAGGGAGGAGGAGATGGGACAGGGGTGTCACCAGTCGGCAGGGCCTGTCCGAAGCAGCCCAGTGCACCACACCCACCCAACTGTTCCTTTTTCAGCACCCTTCTGCCCATTTCCCCCTGTCTCCTTCTCTCACTCTCTCCGTCTCGCTTTATCTCTCTCCTCCTTTTTCTTTTCTTTTCAAAATGCATTGTTAACAAAACGGTTTACAAACCCTGGCTGGTACATTATCCACGACCGCCTCCTGCGGGATTGATTTAGGCAAATGGATTCAGAAAGGGAGGGAGGGGTGGAGAGAGAGGGGGTTTGCATGGAAAGGATGGAAAAGTAGAAAGTGAAAAGGGGTGTGTTCCTTCATGCAGCAGCTTTACAAAACCACCACATGGGCCACGCTAAATATTCTTTTTCTCTCACGTTTTGAGAAGCCATACATTAAACGCTCATTATACAGCCTTTATGTGCAAAGGGAGGCTCCGTCTGTGTGAGGGCAGAGCGGCCGAGGATGGACTATGATCTCTCTGCATATGCATGCATGGAGCATCTTTAGAGGCTTTCTGACATGTATGATATCATCATGACCGAGAGATTTGACTTTCATATAGCCTGAAATCAGAAAAGGGAGGGGTGTGTATGTTGCAAGGCAAATTTTTTACGGTGTGAGTCATATAGCATGTGATGTTTAATAAAGTTGACTTTTCAGGCCTCTGGGCTCTCTCTTAAGTTGTCAGGATTAGAGAATTTGGCAATCAAAGAAGTCTCAAACTTTAAAGTGTGTTTAAATGTTTCAGATCTAAGTGGGAAGACAGAGAAATGTAACAGAGAAACTATCGGCTTTGTCTGTTTTTATTTGTTTAAAAAAATGTGATAAGCTCATAAGTTAGACTGTTGGTCTTCGCTGACTCTTTAACCTTAGACATGCTCAAAAGAGCACAGTTTAGCAATGCAGGATGCTTTCCCACCTTAACTTTTCATTTGACTTTTTAACTGTATCATTTTGCTTTCAGCCCAACTTTCACATTCCTCTTTTCCCTTTTTCCAACAATAGGAATCTTTTTCTAGGGGTGCTAGAGGTGTGTGCACGAAGAGGGGGGGGGGGGGGGGCAAAGGTTGAACCGGGCATCCCATCATGATAAATCACTGGTTAATGAGGAGTCTATTGTGTCCTCACACATTGTACCCCCCCTTCACCCTTCACCCTCCTCCCCCTCCACCACCACCTCCTCCTTGTGTCCCTTAGACCGCTACCTTCGGGTTGTTAAGCTGACACAGATAATGAACTGGCTGCTTTGAACTGTCCTCACAATATTGACTGGTTGCACACAGCAGATGTCTCCCTGGCAGAAAGCAACTGGTAAAAGCACATTAGGTTAACAAAGAGAGCTTTGCTTTGGAGGGGTGGAGACCGCTGAGGAGGTGGCAGAGGGGTCTGTGTGGGTGTGTTGCGGGGTGAGGGGATGGACGGATGGGTGGGGCAGAGGGCAAGCTTTTGAGTTGACAGATCTGGAGGATTATATCAAAACAACACAGTTGCCGATTATGGGACGAAGAGAAGAAGCAACAAAGACACGAGGATGTGTTTTGAGAGAGAATATCTTCACAAGCTTGTGTCATGTTATGAGTCTCCTTTGTATAACAATCTCTTTTTGACTTGTAAAGTTTGTTCTCCAGTGTATACAACAAAAAAAAGCAGCAAAAATGTACTCAATGGTGCCAAAATAAAACAGAGTAACTGCTCATTTTTATTTGCAGCAACACTGTGAGTTGGAGGACTGGTGTGTACGTAAAATGTAACTATAACTAAGATGTTTCATGGGAATATTTTTCATAAAGTTCCTAAAGTTTTAGACAGCTAATATATTTAGATTTATCAAGCTACATTATTACTATATGGTCATGGAGTTTTAGTATGTTCTGATTTGAAAAGTCTCCTCTGTTCTTTACCAGCACAAATAATTCATTATGCATTAGTGCAGGCTGGAAAAGAGCCTAAAGTCTAGCATTATGACTTCTAAAGTCATTAGTTTGTTAGTTTTTAATGAAAGCATACAAAACTTTGGATATGGTGCCTCTAAAAGAATCATCTCTGGCAGCGACATGTTCAATTTGTCCACAGATAACAAAATGATTAACTTTATTTTCACTCTCCCCTCTGTTATTGTTCCGCAAATGCAGCACGGCCTGTGAGCTGACTGGTTTCTTTCTGGCAGTGGGACGGGTGTCTAATGGGTCAATAATAAGCCGTGACTAACCGTCTCCCTGAGGAGCAGCTCGACCAGACACACACTCGCAGAAAAGCAGCAGAAAGGTATGAGCCACCAACACTGATTACCATATAATTGCAGCTATTGTATTTGACATGGAGAATTAGCAGCCCGCTAGGTGGCTAACTGGCCTTTTATTCAGCTTGGGACTGGACAAAAAACAAAACAAAAAAAACCAAAACACCCACACACAGACAGATGCACATCCTATGAGATGCAATATGCATTTATGTTCACACAATTAAATATCACTCTGTGTGAATGTCCCATTTCCACATCTTGCCTGGAGAGTCTTATGATGTTTTGGGGGGTTTTCACCCATGAAGATGAAAGTTTCATACAGATTTCCACAAAGCAGATGTTTCAGGTTTTCAAATGGCAGTGTGTCGATGATGAAGATAATTCAAGGCAATGATTCTGTAAAGGCAATGTCTAGGAATTTGTGTTTCTTCCACTGACTCGTAATCTTTTCTGATTCTTTTAAAGACCGAACTTCGCTTTAACCATCGAAGTTCAAGGTGCTGTGTTCATGCACACTGGATAATCTGCAATGACCTATTCAAAGTCCTCCTTTCCTCTTTGAAAATTACACACGCCGCTAGGTTGTGAAGTTGTGAGCTTATCCCACAAGGAACCACGTCCGCAGACTTTGAGGCGCAGAGCAATTTGATGTGGTTTCTGGCATACAAGTCAAGAGGGTTAACAAGACCCACCGCCATGGAGTCCCCCTTCAACCCACGTGTGGCTAAACGATCACTTCCCTGCACGTCTCGCATTGCAACAAATCTCCTTTCATGATCACTTTTCACTCTTTCGCTTTCTTGCCTGACTGGCTCCTTTTAAACTGAGAGGGAGAGGAGAGGGAGTCAGGGAGAGAATTTCTTTCCCTCTTAAAGGTTTTGTGTGAGGACGGCTGAGTGAGCGTCCATTATAGAAAAGGCCCAGACCACCACTGGATGACCCTGCTAGGAGCGACAAAACCCAATTGGTCACGGCCGCCAGCAGCTAATGGGCCAGAGAGGAATAGCCCTGGGTGGGTAATGACTGTATTCTATGCCTTTCTATTTACGCCCTCCTGGTGCCCTCACACACACCCCCACCTTACTCCAGTGGCCACCAGCCCCGTGCCCTCTCCGTACCTTTGCTTCCAACTCTGAGTGCTCCCCTGGTCTTCTCCTGGTGTCATCTACACAATGTTTGTAATTTCTGTCTGTGTTATGCACTTGGCAACAGATGCTGTCGACAGATCAGGGAGAAGGGATCACGGGACCATATGTTGGGATAAGTGATGCTCCTCCTGCTTTTCCCAGAGCTCGATAGAGGAGGCTGTGTTAGAGAAAGTGGGACTTTCTGGTATATGGAACGTGAAAACTTAACAGAGTACAAAGTTCTTTTATTAAAAACAATGGGAACTAAACAAATATCTGGCTTATTATTTATTCTACTCAGTGTCAATACTCATCTTTCTACTGTACCAAAAACTGACCAGCTTTGATGACACTGGGGTTTCAGCCCTGTTTTCTGGATATACACTGCTGTTTTCACCCACTCAGGGTAAGAGCATTCCTCTTCCTGTATTTAATTCAGGCAATCAATATAAACTGACAGTTGGAGAAATGGAGCAAAGCTACTTTAGGCAGGTGACTTGAGCTGCAGTGCACCATACATGCTTACACACCTCACTTATGCCATAGATCCACATATCCTCCTAATCTGGTGATCCCATCTCTCCCCATCACATGTCTGTGCTGATGCCTATTTCAGCCCAGGCATCCACCTGTAGGTTGCAGGGAAAGGCTTACCCCTCACTCCCCAGTTTCTTATGTGTGTGGAGCCATGAGCCATGAGTCTAGATGCCAGGGTTTTTGTGTGGGTGATGTGCTACAGCTAACAGATTTCAATGTTTAAACAGTCCAGTCTAGTGTGAAAGCTTATCAGGCACCAAGCTTGTGCAAAGCAGCATTTCAACTAGCCTTATACGGTGAGGGGCAATATTACTGTGATAGTTTTCCTTACTTAATGTTACAGCCTTATACTCTTAACCATCCTTTAAACATAGCATAGGAGTAATAATTCCCCAAAGTTATCCTCAGTGGTTCTTCCATGTCTGTGACTGTTGCAGAAATACTACATGAATTACTGTAAAACATTGATATTGAACAGTACTATTTTGGCCCATGGGGTTGATTTATACAGCTAACATACAGAGTTTACAGCTATTCCAGGAAAAAATGACAACAAGTTTGATTTTAAAAAGTAATTCCACTCCATTTTTCAACTTAGGAGTCAAAGGTCCAGTGAAGACAAACATTTCTAATTTTCAAGTCACACTTTGGCCTCTCAGCACAACACACAGTACGGTATTCTTTTTAATTTAGTTTAGATGATATAGCGCCAAGTCACAAAAGCCAGGGCACTTCATATACTATATTTGTTTTATTGAAGTTGATTTATTCTACTGTGTAACTTTCTACTTTTAAAATATTTATTAGAACGAGTTTTGTAGAATTATCAAGTGTTAAATCTTCAGTCTATGAGCTAATTCAGAACATTCAGAAAAATGTTCAACTGCTTCATCAGTTTTCTAAGTCATATCTGCCACCACATTTCAAATGATCTCATCTAAACATGTCCAAAGTTTTAGTCCAGTAATTAGGAAAAAAAGAGCATTCTAAGCATGTGCTGTACAAAAATATATGACAATATGAACGTTGTCATGTCAAGCTGTTAATTTAACTGTATCAAGTATGTAGCTAAATATTACAGCATATTACTGTAAAATGAATATACAGCAAGTGTCCTTAACTTCTGAGCTTCAGTCATCCATCAGTTTGTTTACTTCCAAATGTCTTTTAGCAGATACAAGGTCTGGTGACATTGGGAACAGTTTTGCTGAATGGCTTGATATATAGTTTACCCTACTGTTTGTGTGATCATGAAATGTAACTTTAGTTTCTTCTTCTTCTAAAAAAAATTAAAATTAAATGTCAGTAATAATGTAAAGAAAAATGTAAAAAAGCTAAAGCAGTTAGCCTTTGGGCCACTGTCATCCTGAGGAATGGTTCAGTATATCATAAGCCAAGCCCTGATTTTAGGATTTGCCTAATACCCCAATCCCAACCTTATACAGGAATCATCTGGAAACCTGCACTCTGAGAGCTATGCAAACTGAGAGCTGAGAGCTATGTAAACTATGGTGCACTTTTTAGAGACAGTATATGGAACAGAGGCAAGTGAATGTTTCTGCATCAAGGCATTAAACTCAGCCTTGCAAGACATAAAAAACTAGAGCACATATCTGACGCATTTAAAAAAAAAAAAGGGATGTGTTAAAAACGTACGTTACTCTAGTTCCATAAAAATGACAGCCTATGCCTGAAGAGAGAGCGGCTTGTGAAAGTTGGAGATAGTAATGGTGGAGTGGTTGGCAGCAGATAGGAGGGGTTGATATAGAAGAGAGGAGGAGGAGGAGGTGGTGGTGGTGGTGGTGGTGGTGGTGTCACAGTGGTTCTATTCAATCCCTAAGACAACACCACACAGAATGATAGACTCCTCTGAATTGTTTGTTGCTCATGGGCCATTCTCCCTGCTGTCTCCCTCAATGGCACCCTTAGCCGCACATGAGAGACTCTCACAGGTACCAGAAAGACTGTGTGTGTGTGTGTGTGTGTGTGTGTGTGTGTGTGTGTGTGTGTGTGTGTGTTTGAAGGGTGGGGTGGGATGGGGTGGTGGAGGTGGGGTTGTATTTTAGAGATAAAGCCTTCTAGTCCTATGGTTGATTGCTCCACTATAGACACTCACTCAGTGGCTCTGAAAGGCTCCCTCAGACGCCAGTGAATAAACTCTTACTCTTACGCATCCATACATCACCCCTCCCTCCACCTCTCCTCCACCCTTCTGTTCTGGCAGATCCACCCCCTCCACTCTCCCACTTTGAATTTTCCAGAGATTTGAGCACAACCCCTGAAACCGTCCTCCCTCCAAAAAGTTTCCACACTTCTCCAAGAAAAAGAGTCTTTTCTCCCGACCTTCTCATGCTTACAAATGTTCACGACTCTCACAAAGAGTCACAGCCGTTTGGAAAGTCATCATTTCCATATTGACCACTGCAAGCACAATGCTGCTATTTGGATATTCATTACTCATCGGGCATATCAAAAACTATTATGTTTTTAATCTCTGACATGTATATAGATGATATCAAATTAGGCCTTTGATAGTTGTGCTTGTTGGCATTCTGTTACCATCCACTTTATATTGCTCTTAGATTCATAACTAGCTTCAGATCGCTGATAACATGAAATAATCACACCAGGTAGGCAGCTCTATAGCCAGGCATCTTGGTTTGGCATTACCAGGAAATAGCTGTCATCTTCCTTCCTGTTGACCTTTGAGACAGATGTTGAAATGCTGATGTTGTACTGGCAAGCTAACCATTATCCTGCATCTCTAAAAGGCCCTAGTTAGCACTGTTGTGGTGTCTGTCAGCAGGTTCCTGGCTGCAGGAAGTATCACATTGACATTTACTGACACAGCAGGATTAGCTGGCTAATTTACCCCAACTGGTAGGTGGGAATTTACTTAATACATTAGTACGTTGTCAGATTTAAAAAAAAAAACTCTGCTAGTTAGTTGAGTAATGCTATAATCACTTGGTTATGGTTAAGAAAACTGTTGGTCATTTTTGTTAGCTCATCCATTTTCCTAAAGGAAGAGATCATGTTTGGGGGTTATATGCAAATTTGTGGAAAGACTGAATCCTTTTTTTCCTTCTTAAATTAACTGGTTCAAGCATGTAAAAGTGGATTTTCTATTCTCTATAAACTTATATCTTCAAATTCAGGTACTTGATCAGGCTTCCATCTTTAGTCACACTCCTTGTGGGGAGTTGCATTTGAACAGGTGTTACTTGCAAGCATGCATGCAAAAAGTCGATGTGGATATCAGCAGATGTACCGCATTTGGCAAAATGCAATTTGAAAACCATCAGCTATTATTGTATCTGCTTTTTTTTTTATTAACTTTTAAATAATTTATCTGTAGTTGTAAATAATAACTCATGAAACAGCCTACATGAACCAGTATATATTAGTATATATTGACTTTTTTGGAGAAAAATGTTAATGATGATGATGGTTCAGCATTACTTCTAATAAAGTACACTTTCACTGCTGCTGAAAGAAATGCTATGGGATAAGGCATGAAATGTAATTATTATTATTATTGCTATTATTGTATTGTATTCGGCAGAGTCAAATGGAAGAAAAGGTCAAATGGATAATTTTAACTACTGCTCAGTTCCCATGTAGCCATCTCTCAGGAGTGTAGAATGGTGCAGTGAAGATGAACAGGGAGTCAATGTGTCCTCAAAGACCTGGGCGGTGAGGCTTTCCACACACTGGTTTGATTGACACTGTCTATCATGGGCAATGAACTCTACTCTAGTTGTTTTGTTGTTTTTTTTAACTCCCCTCCCGCGCCCAGGTTTCACCAAGGCTAACTTTACAGTTATTTATACATTTTATTTGTTTGGCTGACACTTTATACAAACTTGCATTTCCCTACTTAAGCCCCTGACATCCCAGCTACTGTCATCTATTTACATTTTATAACCTTTATATGTAAAGCCCGGTGGCTTGGGGAGCTGATTGTTGCCTCCTTATGGTGCTGCTTGGTTTAAGCCATTCAAATTCAGCCTCGGTGGTGGAGGTGCAGGGCTTTGCATATTCCCGAGTCCTCAGAGACTTTAGCCCAGGCAGGCCTACCTTTGTCTGCACCTCAGCCTGTGCACCTCAGGGAGTTCTTTGCTCTGATCAGGCCTCCATTTAAACAAGTTAAACAAAAACAACATTTAATCCAACCAGGTTCCCTCAATCCAAGATTTATTTGCAAGCTGTTACCCTTCTGCTCCTGGTGCGATGGCAAATGTTAATTCCTTGGGTCATTGGATTGTTTCCTAAGCTGCACGTTTACCACTAAAGAATGTAAAAGAAAATCCAGTTTACCTGCTTTTTAAATTTTAACACCAAATTTTGTGCTTTAAGAGTAATATTTCCAAATTGATAATAAGGATTGTATTCATTTCCTTTTTTCTTTTCTGAAAGCACACCAACTGTCCGGCTGTCTTTTTTCCCCCTCTCACAGTTATTTTTCTCTTGAATGACACATTCAAGCACTTCAAAATCTTCTTTTACAATAGATCTAATATTGGCTGCCCTTCAGCCCTCTCCTTTGCTTCTTGTTTCAATCGTCTCATACACTTGTGAGGAAGTATGGCTAAATTAGTCTGCTTAGAGAGAGGAGAATTGCCTTAATTAAAACTTCATCCTCCAAATGTCCAAATCCCCGCGCTCTGCTTTATTCTTCTCCTCTCATCCTCTTTCCTCCTCCACAGCCGCGTCTCACCAAGCAGACAGAAGGGGGACATCGTTGACTCGCACTCCAAGCCTTTCACTTATTTACCAGCCTCAATTGAAATCCCCCCCACATTAGATACAATGACCTTGCAAATTAAAGGAATGACTGTCCAGATTAAATCAAGCTAGGCAGCTCCATGCCAGAAGCTCAGCTCTCAGTCTGAGCTTAGCCTGCTCTCGTCTCATTGCCCCCCTCCTTCGAACTCTTCAGTCTCCCTCATAAGCAAGAGGTGAGCGGAGAAAGTGAATGGAGTTTTTTTTCCTTTGGTCCTTGAGATGCTACTTCTTGCTAATTAACTGGTGCTCTTTGTCATCTCCTCTGTGAGTATGGAGGACATAGGAAAGACTGAATAGTTTCTCTCAACTGGCCTTTGCAACTGTCTCTTGCTCTCTTCATTCTGCTGTCATTGTCTGATGTTGCAACAGTGAATGAATTGATTGTGCTTTTATTAATTAGTTTTTTGCACACTATTGGTGCCATTGTCATTGGTAGCTTGTGAAATGTTTGGAAGGAATCGGTTTCTTACTGTGAACATTTTTGTGCTGTCTGGTCATTAAAAATAAATTTCAAAGTGTGTGTGTATGTGTGTGTGTGTGTGTGTGTGTAGTCTCTTTGCATGTGAATAGAGCTGTGATCCTTGGACTCAGGAGATGGCCTATCATAGCCTGTCATCTTTAATCCTTGAATTATTGTCCCCAGTTCAATGAATGGTGTAAAATTGGAACATATGTGTCATTATTCTGTAAATCTTTCATTATATTGTGATTGCCAGTCAGTTGTTTTATCCCAGCCTGTTTTCACAGGCCATCGCTCACAAGCTGCAAATGTCTCACGCAGCAGTCATCATTTGCAAATAATGTCTTTTCTTCTTTTCATCAAACATGCAGAAAATTCAGTTTCTCGGATTCCATGAATTATCACTGCCGCTCTGATTCAAGGAGTTGCATGAGTATAAAACTATGCATCTGCTTCTAACAACAAATGGTAGCTATAACTTCCCATCCATGTGCTTGGATCTTGGATATAATTGGAGATCAGGCTGGGCTGGACTTTTTGGACACACGTCGTAAAGCTAACACGACTGGATTCCCCGACTGTGACACTGAGATTTGCTGCTCCCTTGATCAATTATCCTTGCCTTGTCTCACTGTATCAACCCTATAGTAAAAAGTCTGTAAAGATCTATCAAACTGTAGACATAAAGACAAGACAGTGGGAAAATGTTCAAGGACACAGTGGTCATGGATAATAGCTGGAATCACACTCTGCCTCATGAAAACCAATTAGAACAACTGAAGCTATAATCTGTGCCTGTGTGGAGCAGGGCAAACAATAGGTCACTCTCTGTTTTTATGTCTTCTGTGCTGCCTAAACATGAAGATGAGTTGTAAGAGCAGGTCGAGTTCCTTGCATCCTTGACCTATTGCGTAGTTTTGAAAGGGTGGCATCTCTTCTTCAAGCTTTACCTCAAGAGATTTTTGAAGGCAAGTGAAAGTTTCACATTCCTCCTCTGCAATTTGTTTTCTTTGGAGTGGACTCTCTCTCTGTCCATTGTTCTCTTCTTGACCTCAAGCGTCTTATTGTTTGGGACTGCAGAGCAAAGGTCACTCTGCAATAGGTGACCCTTCCCCCTGCTGCCTTCATTCCACTATTGTACAAGAGTGTAAGACGTACAAGAGGTCTCTAGGAAGACTCTTCAACTAAAGATAATATACAAAGTACTCTGAGATATACCTCAATACAGCTTTGAACAACTTGAAATAGGAGATGAATGGAAATGTCGAAGATTCAGAGGAATCGCAACAAAGCCAGAGACTTCAGCAGTCTCCCATAATGTTTGCAAAAGCTTTAAGAAATAAGGAGCTCTACCTCATCTCTGTTTAACTCGCATCCTAGTCGTGAGTTTAAACAATGCAATTCTGACAAATCGATGTGAGAATTGCATAAAACAAAAAACTTGAATCTGGGTATATTGTGCACTAAGTTGAAACAGCTTAGAGCTCAACATAGCTGCTAAACCTGAAGAAAGAGGAAGAGTGAAGAAGAAAGGAGATTTTGAAAGGAACTGAAGAGTGATGGTTTGGTGAACTGACAAGCAGAAAAGAGGAGTTAAAGAGCTACGGAGCAGAGGTCAGCTCACCTAGAGCCTATTAGATTCCCCCATAATGCAGTGATGGGATAAATTATCAGTCACACTGAGAATAAGAACCCGCACAGGCCAGTGGTTCCAAATGGCTGCATATGACTTTGAGATGCAAGACTTTGACTGCTCCAGGACTCAGACTGAGGTGCAGGGGGTCCGCTGTGTGGAAAGTCAGAAAGACCACATTACTCCCAACTGTTATACCTAAAGACCCTGACTGCCCCGATGGTCATCATGCCTCACAGAGTTTCAACAGGCTAAATGGACCGACGGGAGGTTCACATCCGGGTTGAAGGGAACTGCAGCTCCCTTGTTAGCAAACCACCACCTCATATCATGTCCCACAGAACCATGCGGTTCAAATATCAACATAATGATATGTGATATACTTTGAATATTAACCAGTGTAAACTAGACATTGGATAATATTGTACAGTATGGTAGGTACCGTTACAAATGGTCTTGTTTTGGCAGTACAGAATAAGAAAGAAACAATAATACTGACACATATTTGGCTCCAAGTTTGTGTTGCAACTAAATGTTGCTAAAGTCCTCAGTTAGTATTTTTCATATTGTTTATTTTTGACTTAATAGATTCTGTTCATTACAAGCTCTCAGATGTGACATTTTAACTTTGTTTCCCAGTGAACAGTTAAAAACCCAAAGATGAATGAAAAAAGAATGAAATAAAAGGAGCAACCAGCTTTAAATGACTTAAATATAGCTTAAATTTAGCTAGCTAGCTTGCTTAGCAAATGCCATCCCATCATTCCACTTTAATATATGCCACTTTTGTGGTAATCTATAAATAATGAATAAATTTCTCTTTAAAAAAGGAATGGAGACTTTTTGATCGGTTGTTCATTTGTTCATTAGCAGATACGAGGCCTAGTTAGCAGCTAGCAACATCTGCCAAAGTAGCGACAACCCTAATAATGCAAAACTTTATGGCTTAATAATCTGAATTGTTGAGTTGTATAAAATGAGTTGGGTTTTTTTTTAATATATATTTTGGCTAGTATTTGAGATTATTTCCACTGTAAGGTCTGACATTTCAGTAGCCTACAGGGAATATACAGAGACTGTTTTTAAATTGGCCTTTGGAGAAAGATTGGTTTTATTTTGTTTTTCATTCATTTTTCAAGAATTCCACTTAGTCAATACTCTCAAATAAATCCTGAAAGTGAACATTTTAACAATTTAATCATATAAATTGAGCTTAAGAATGGGGACAAAGCAGTGTATTTTTAAAAATGATAATCGTGGGCTAAACAACACCAGCCCAGGCAATGAGAAAAAAGAGCATTTCGGTACCATTATTGACTTTAACAGAAAATTTAAATAAATAAATAAATAGAACAGTGTTTCAGGCAAAAATAACTGAATGTTAAGATCTTTGTACATTTTCTTTAGAATGACAATAAATAGACAATAAAACCTTTGGTTCTGACAATGTTTTTCTCTCAATGTAAAAGAAGATAAGTGGAAAATGCTAAATGTTCTGTTGTTTTCTTGTTGATCTTCGATTAATCATGAGGCCAAGTACAAGAACCGTGTCAGCCTTGTTTATGCAAGGCTCAGCTCGACACACACCCACAGACACACACAGTATTACATGCAAACACACTTGTGCAGCAGGAGCAGTAGCAGCACTGAAAAGATCACTGGTTTCCCCCTGTTATGCAAATGCATCAAAACGCTTGAGTGAGAATTATATATGAATCCAATGAGGCTTTTTCTCTCTTTTAGAAATGCTTAGCCACAAGTACTGAGAGCCCTCAATGGCAAGCGTCCGCTTCACTCCCCGGCCATGCGTATTATTCAGCTTGACGAGACGCAAACTGACATAAGCACCCAGGCTCACTTTCACTCACTGGCAATCCGATTATATGGCCAACACGGCATCAATGCTACAGGGCCAACAGGCAGTGAAGTCCGTCAAGCATCCCCTCCTCCACCCAAGCTCCTTCTTTCCCCATTCATAGCACCTTCTTCAACTGCCCTGTGCAGCTACCCCTCCCAAACACACTCTCACACACACTTCTTGAGGCCTCCGGCCTTAGTAAACAACAAACTTCCAGGAAAGAGTTTTCAACTGACAAATTTAAACCCGATCAAAACTTTGTTGGAAAGATGGAGGGGGGTAAATAATTAATTAAAACTCTGAAAACTCTTCCACCTTCCATTCTGTCTAAATAGTTGCTTTTTGTTTATTTCAAGCTTTCTTGTTGTGCACATTGCTGGAAAACATGCAAGCAAGCATTTGGTTTTATTTTAATTGTGTCAAGCTTGTTCTCGTGCAGCTCTGCAGAGCACAAAGACAGCATTAGGCAGCTGCATTCAGTATCCTTCTGAGCCCTGTCTAGTGCCTGTTCATTCCATAATAATCAGATATTAGCAGCTATATCTATATCAGACAAGTTCTGCAGGTCGGGCTGACCAGGAGAGTCACCACTAATGTCACTATGGGTCTCCTAAGCTAAACCGGTCTTGACAACCACACAACCCGGCCTTCTTTTCCGTGCTGTGCAATGACGCTTGGGTCCTTAGACAGGGCACTCGTTGAAGCAGTGGGTGTTTACATGACGCTACCCCAAAAGACTGCCAGGTGCTTGGGAGGGGGTGGTGGAGTGGAGTCTCCTCTCATAAATCGCCCCAAATCCGTGAAACTAATGTCGAGATGAGATTAAACATGCACAGAGATACATTTGCAATTGATTAGCACTGAGCCACTGTGACAAATTGTATATAATTTTGAGAGAGTGTGTATGACCCTTTGTGTGCGTGTTTCCAATATCAGCACCAGATTATTGAGAAAACTAAAGAGGTTAGTTAAACAACAATTATTTAAAACCAGTTCAAATGAAGTGTCTAAATACCAGGTGATTTTGTTTGTTTGTTTGTTTTTTATTTAAATATTTTGGAGTCTATTTTTTTTTTTTACCAGGAGCCAGCACTAAAATATTTCAGACATGATGTAATTGCAGTAACTTCAGGTAGAGTTTAATAACCCAGTCAAGGATGTTCCACCTGCCTGACTATCCCTTCTAAAACAGGGATTTCAAGCACTACTATGTTTCCTCTGCACCCCTCTGTTTTGTCTGGTATTAATGAGCAATTAACTTTGCATACAAGGTCACGGACAATGGTATTGGTTGTCAGATTATGCTAATGCTGTTGGCAGTGGCTCCACTGAAAGAGGACAGGGAATCCCTGTGAATAGAGAGGGTTCTGGCCTTTCTCCAAGATCAGAAAATGATATGCAAACTGTACCAACATGCGTTTTAAAAGGATTAGGACACCACTCGACATCCATACCAACAACTGCTAATAAATGAACAGCAAAAAGGGGAGGCAAGTGTCCCCCGTCTGGCCCGAAAAGAGCCATTCTGCTTGGAAACTTTATGCGGCTGAGAGCAGAACTTGCAATTTAAAGTTTGGATGGTTGCTGTGAAATTGATGTTCTTAAGGATTGTGATTTGATAAGATGTAACTTTGGGGTTGTGAAGATGAGATCAAAAAAATTCTAACAAAAGGCCAAACTAAAAGAATTCAGTGTGTGGCGAAGCAAACAAAAAAGGGAGCCTGGGGTGAAACTAAGAAGTTGAACTCCCATGACCAAGTGAGAGGGAACAGGTGCAGCTAGAGTTCATACAGAGCGCTTTGTGTCCTGATATGGCTCCCGTCCATTTGGGGAAGAAGGAGGGGCCCATGTTTAATACAAAGTTAATATCAATTTAATGCTTGTCACTGTTCTTCTGAATCTTGTGGCATCGCTAATTCGCTCAGTGTTGAGCGGGGCTTTTGCACCGCCTGCACCAGATGCCACAGGGACCTTCAGTGCTGCAGCGAGCGGTGAGGTGAAGCCGCGGCCAAAACACCCCAAGTGGGAGCTGCTGCTGAGGTGAAGCCCGGTCACAAACTGAATCCATTGAAATAGATGTTTGGTTAACTTCACATGGCAGGAGCAAAGACCCATTTCAGCTTCATCTGAAACCTGTACACACTGGGACATTTTAAGAACTGTATGGGCTAAAGGCCGGAGTCATCTGACAAACGATATACAGCGAGGGCACAAGCACTCACAAACTTCAACAAGTAGTACCAAAATCATTAAAAATTGGAGGGGATGGGGGGCATGAAGATTATCATAAATTATTTTAATGTTATCAAAGAAAGATGAGTTTAAGGCTTCTTTTTAGTAATTGCTTTATAGAAGCTGTAATTTACTATGATCTCACTGAAGTAGTTGATTTCAATAAATGTATGTACCAGTAGATCATTTCATATTGAAAATGCAAAGAATATCCTATTTAATTTTTTATCTTCTATTTGCTTCCACTGGCTTGTCTACTTTCCTGCATACTTGTTTCTTTTAATAAAATTGGATTTACTGTATGAATACTTCCACACTGGCAAGTAAAAAAAGACTCCGTTTTTTTGTTTGTTTGTTTGTTTTTTAGATTATTAGTGTAGCACACCATCATGCGAATTGTAGTTTGTAATCAGCCAAAACTAGTTTCTCCTTTTTCTATTGCAAGTATAATAAGTGATGCAAACGTGATCCAAAAAACAAATGATCTGTTTCCAGATTTTTATTTTTACCTGTTTATTTTTTTCATGCATGTGAAAATAAATGTAAAAAAAATCTTCTGGAGCTATGTAGTGTTTGAGGACTCATATTTTGGACACCCAACACAAAAAGTACGGAACTTACATTTCAAGTTTACCCTTTCCCCTTAACTAAAGCCTAGTTTTATTTCAGAGTGCACCGTTTTTTGTATTTAAATGTTAGTGGGTAACGAGTTTGGCGTTGTATTCAAATGGAAAATATCGAGTACAAATATGTAAAATGTGCAAAATTAGGCTTTTCTTTAACATAATGAAACAAACTGCGTCATTTTTCTCGTAAATTTGAATTTTGCAGTATGTAGAGCTACAAATTGTTAAACTTTCGACGTGCAGATTTTTATTTATTTATCAGTTTTGTTGTAATGATTCAAAGCTAAACAGTGTTGCTAAAACCACACTGAAATCGGCACAACAGAAGTTGTCGGGATGGATGTGTTAACCCAGAAAAAGCGTTTAACGGAGTCAACAGACCCTGATGGAGGTGGATGCCGGCTAAACGGCTGCAGGGTGGAGATGGATGGACTGGTGGCCGGTGTCATAAACCAGGCAGCAACCAGTCAGCACAATCTGTTCGTCCCGGTTAAGTGAAAAGACGGGGAGTTCCCTTTCCTCGATGCGCCCACGTCACTGATAAATAATGAGGGAATAATAAACAGTCAACCACCTGTCGGACCCGCAGCACAATAGGACGGCCCATAGAGAGCCTCTCATGCATGGGTAACATATTTACTCAGCCCCTTTCACTTAACGAAGCAGAAAGAGAGCCAAGATAATGGTTAAGTTCATCTATTTGGTAAACTGGCATGGCCCAGCCGGAAAAAAACTATAACACTCTTAGGAAAAGTGTTTAATGTAATCAGTATAACTGGGAGTGTAAATGAATTGCATCTCCTGCAGCTGCCACTCTGTAATGGTAATCCCTGTACAGACAGGCCTATCAAAGGCTATCAGGATATTCTGAGTACTATAAATAATACTGGCAATATGAATAATATTGCTATGTCAAACTGACGCATTAAAAACTAAACGGTAAATACCACCGCGGGTCCACACTTTCGCAGTGATTTATAAAACACTTCTGGGCTTGTACTACAGAGTATCACGTGGTGCCGCCTAAACTTTAACTTGTATCTGAATCCCTGCGGGATGATTGTATAAAAGTGATGGACTGCATCGTGCTCTGACAGAGGGAGGGAGGGAGGGAGGGTCGTTAGTGTTAATGTTTGAGAGATGCGCTATTAATGGCTTTTAATTCAGCCGCAGCCAGCTGTTTTTACTCGGCCTGGTAAAGGAGCGGGGACGTGGCAAGCTTGCAAAGCTCGTAGAAATTAGTCTCGGTCAGCCAGAGAAGCCTATGCTTCCTGCTAACCATCTGCTTACCGCTCACAAAAGAAGGATTTCGGGCGGCCAAGTAAAGGAATATAGGCTCATAAAAAAGCTTTGAAGGTCTCGTTACTTAGCGGAGGTGTAGCTGCCGGGACGGAGCGCTGTGTTAACGCCTGTTTGTGCGTCCTGCGCTCGTGAATAACGCAGACGCACCTCTTACAAGCGCTGACTCTCTTTAAAGGATCATTTCACGGAGGCGTTCCCTTTTAATTATCGGAATTGTGGCCACTTTATATTAGACTGACGTAGAAGTGCTAATCATGATCTGAGCTGATCCCAAATGAAGCTTAGCTTCATACAAAATTTGCAACTCAGAGAAGGGAAGGAAGGCTGATTTTTAATTATGTCAGATTTTAACTCGCTCTTCCACTTAACAGTGAACCTATTTTCTTCAAAAACAAAAACAAACTAAAATATGGTCTAAAGAGTGTAACTATTCTATTTTTTAGTTGTTGTTTTTTTTGTTGTTGTTTTTTAAGGAGACTGAAAAATTGCACAAAATGAATTTCATATCTGTAAATGAAAATAATCAGTGTGATCGAAATGAATTTTTGGTAAAGAAACGTAATTAAGGCCTAAAATGCGCCGAGCGTTGTACTCTTGAGCTCAAAGAAAAGATATAAACGAAAAAACCCATCTGGGGCTAAATTACATATTTTAATAAAATCAAGTTGTAACTTTTGTTTACATTTTAAAGCCACATATTTCCTCCAGATTGGTTTTATTTTAATTGTTTGTTTGTTTTTTAATTGGGTTTAATACTGGCAACAATTGGGATCCCCCCCCCCCTCCCTCTTTAAGTCTGAAACGCATTTTCGCCTGATTGCGCTGCTTTAACGGGTTTTCTGGGGGGGAAAGCTGACAGAACACGACTATCAGGCTCGAAGTCGCTTTAATAAGAGTTTTATATGGGGTTTCAGTGTCCGCTCATATGAATGCGTTTTAAATCAAATCACAGATGCACTTTTATTCAGCCAGTTAAAATAGCAGAACAAAACCGTCTTTAGAAATAAGGCTTTTTTTCTTTCTTTTTTTTTATTCCACTGGGCTTTTTCTGAAGGCGAGAGAAGGAAGGGGAGAAAGGCCGAGGGGCGCCTCCTCCGCAGCTGAGGGTGACAGTTAGTTCATGGTTAACAGGATCATGAGCGCACGGCTCAGGCCGCACACTTCTACTCTGCGCACAGCCGCAGCTCAGTGCGCAATGAATGAAGCCTGTGCAAAAAAGAGTGATATTTAACACATCTGTTAAAGCGTTTTGATAGCAGAAATCCGTTTAAGACATTATTCCATGACGAGGGCCAGATTGAGTGTTGAGAATCCTATGAAACCCTAAAAGTGATTTACATCTGAGATGCAGCCCATGTCTGCAACTGATGTAGAAGGTGTAGGTTTAACAACAAAAACAGACTGCAGTTTATTCTAATAATGTCAGCCAAATAGAAATCTCACCTGATTTCTTTTAAAAGAAATCCACCCCAAGATTTTTATTTTTTGCATAACTGACAATAGATTAAAATAATAACTAAGCTTTTCTTTAACGCTCCCCTTCTACTTAAAGAAGGGGAGCGTTAAAGCTAAAAGGGAATGATATCTTTTTAAGCAGTCATTAAATCTCCCAATATAATACCTGAATACAAAGATTGCTCTTTAATTAGGGCGCTTGGCTCTGCCAAACAAAACAAACTGAAAGGAAAGTAGCCAACATGCAAAATTGATGACTGAGCCTCCTTTGTGGTCCCCACATTGTGTGATACTTGCTTATGAAGTCTAATACAATCATAAATTGCGTCCTCCGGCCAATCAGCGGCCCGGGAGATGCTGCATGAAAGCGACCCATGTGGAGAACTTTGTTGAGCACCATTGTTGAGGCTGTCAGCCCTGAGTGGAGGGCCGAGGGGGGGCAGGCTACTATAAAACTTCTCTCCCCAGAGTGAGGAAACCAGAGGAGTTAGCAACCGTTCACAAGACTGATTCTCTCCCAGCTGACACAAGGAGTATTTGAATTTTTCTTAAAGCCGGGACCATGATGATCCCAAGCATTATTGCGCCTCCTGCCTTCTACCCCGGGCTGTACCGGCCCGCCGCGGCTCTCCCGCTCCACCAGACCCTGCCGTCGGCCTTCCAGACCCACTCCAGCTTCTTGGTGGAGGATCTGCTGCGGATAAGCCGTCCCGCCGCCTTTATAAACCGGACTGTCCCGTCAGCGAACGCCTCCGTGACAACAGCCACCACCACCGTGTCCACCGGCGGCGCGCTGGAGCGCACGGTAGCGGTGGGTACGGGGACGCGCGAATCGTGCTCACCTAAAACATCGGTGCCGAACAGCAAGGATCCGAGTTTTCTCAAGTTTGGAGTGAACGCCATCCTCGCACCCTCACCAAAGACTGGTGAGTAGACACTACAGCGTCGCTCTGCTTTCTCCTTACGCGCATGCGTTTGCTTTAGAGCCACTTTTTTCTTTTCTAAATGAAGGAATGATTTTAACATGCTCTGCTCTTCAACAGCGTCCTTACCCCCTGCAGTCCACAGTCTGAACACCAAGACCTTCCCCGTCCCCTGCTTTGACGCAACCTTTCACCCCATGTTCAGGGCGCCTTATTTACCAGGTAGGCGCAACATTTGGTTTTTTTACTCGCTTCTTCCTTATCTACGACTCTCTTTAGCCTTTAGAGTCGTGTCTGTACTAATTGCATTTAAATGTAAAACACTTTCACCCCCTCCTGTCATATATTTTAACCAAAACAGAAGCAGAAAGGGAAACAAACAGCCAGAAAAGAAGAAATCACTGTCTCATTAATGGGGACCGCTGGCTCTGGCCTCTGCGTGGACCCACACACCCACCCCCTAATTAACCAATTATCCCAAATCGTCACGCTCTAAATTTGAGGCGGGGTGGCGAGTTATAGTCCCCCTTGCTTCCCATTGGGGGGCGTTTTGGCATTTCCCCGGCACCGCGTTTTCCCACAGCGTCCGGGGGGCCAGCGGGCCACTGTGGCGGGCAACAAAGCCCTCACCACCGTGACCAATTTGGTCAGCTCCCACCGGGTGAACCACCCACACACCCCGGAGAGTGACTTTTACCAGTCGGACCAAAGGCGTGAACCAGTCATGCACTAATTTCCCTATTAGGCGCTATTGAGAGTTTTCAATATTCTCACAAGACCACATAGCGCGTCGTTGTTCTTGGTGCTACTGCGAGCGCGGGGCAGCTGCAGTCAGGGGGAGTCCAGGCAGTAGTGTGCGGACAGGAACAGCGTCCTTCGCCGGGAGAGGGGATTTTCAAATAACGCCAACGTTAAAAAAAAAAAAAATCCCAGTTGTGCTCCAATTGGAGCAGTCGGGGGAAAGTTTTCTGCATGCTGGGCGACTCATAGGATAGGTTACCGCTGACCTCAAATCCCCACTCTGTCTGTGCCTTAAACGTTTCTCTTTTCTCCGAGCGGGCCAATCATCGACTTGAGATAAAGAATAATCTCTTAGAAAAGTCTATAAAGTCGCTAGTCTTTCATTCAGACAAATCATAATAGAGATGGAGTCTTTTCATGGGCTCAGCTGAATGCCTCAACAAAACAACTCCAGCGTCCTGAATAGCTTTTCGTGTTCATTTAATGAAAATGATTTGAGGGCACGAAAAAAAAGCACCATTCCCCTCCACTCTTCACTCCCCCATCCAAGCATCAGTATTCTGGTATGCAGTTGTGTTTAGTTTGAAAGTGTAAATCTCCTTTTGTTGCGATAATATATGGCCTTCGCCGCCTGTCCAGAGTCTTTTCACCGTTAGTTCATTACTACACAATTACCGTTCACGGTTTATTAACTCCTCTATCCGCCCTCACAGGGTTCCTTAAAGGATATGCTACCTCTTTACCATACCAATGCGGTTGGGGACCGGCCAATGTGCTAATTAGTCACCTCGTGCCATTTCACTCAGGACGCATGAGCACTGCACAGTTCCAAAAGGGAAACTTCAAATAATAATCCATTGAAAGCTGGTCCTAACGAAGAATCGTTATATTCATGCGGCCATGTCATGGTCTCATGTCCAGGCAGTTTTAAGTACAGCAATTCGGTACATTTGTGGCATGGTGGTTGTCTTTAATGACGGAAAACGATGCTAATTGCTTCCACTTAATTTTCTGTTTTGTTTTTCCTGCACTGTAGCATCTTCATCCGTTGTTCCAATCCCGGGGACTTTTTCGTGGCCCTTGGCAGCCAGAGGAAAACCCCGGAGAGGGATGCTGAGGAGGGCGGTGTTCTCCGACGTGCAGCGCAAAGCCTTGGAGAAAATGTTTCAGAAACAGAAATACATCAGCAAGCCCGACAGGAAGAAGCTGGCATCTAAACTTGGCCTAAAAGACTCGCAGGTAAAACTCGCAAGTGCTCAAAATGTTCAGTACGCCGTGCGTAAAAACCAGTTCCGTAATCCTCTAGCGACTAACCCATTATCGACAAACAACTTTACCCACTCATGATTTTCTCCTCCTTGCAGGTAAAAATTTGGTTTCAGAACCGACGGATGAAATGGAGAAATTCCAAGGAACGAGAGCT
Source organism: Pundamilia nyererei (assembly GCF_000239375.1). Classification (NCBI taxonomy): domain Eukaryota; kingdom Metazoa; phylum Chordata; class Actinopteri; order Cichliformes; family Cichlidae; genus Pundamilia; species Pundamilia nyererei. The sequence goes on along the minus strand of NW_005187544.1, from coordinate 594,821 downwards.
GCTGTCTTCCGGTGGATGCCGCGAGCAGACGCTGCCCACCAAAGCCAACCCGCACCCGGACCTCAGCGATGTGGGCAAGAAGTCCTCAGCCGAAGAGGAAGAGGAGGAAGAAAAGGAGTTCGGAACAGAGAGAATGAGGGCGGCAGGTTCCACCATCTCCTCTCCCTCCCTCTCCAGTAAGCACTCGGATTTCTCGGAGTCAGATGAAGAGGAGATAACAGTATCTTAATTTATTTTGAAAAGCGAGTATAGAGTTATAACCCATGATCTGTTTTTATGAGACTGTGACCAGATTAGAAGGAAACTGCCGCTGTGACAAACCATCAACGTCGCCGTTGAAACAAGTTGCACCCATGTTTGTGGCTTCATCAGTGCATGCGCACTGGACAGGATCTGCTACTGAGACACAGTTTGTTGTTTTGCACAGCTTTGTTCAATTGTACAGTATTTTGTACAAGTTCGTATGGAAGTTTTATGCCAAGAATATTGCGTTACTTTACATTGACATGAATAGAGTTGTTTATTGAAAAATGTAGCTATTTTGTTAATTTATACCAATTTGTTTAATAACTATGTTGTATTATATGCTGTATATATGTTTATTTCACCTTTTGTACAAAAATCAAATAAAACTAAACAATTCCAAGTCACATGTGTGTGCAGTTTTAAGATAACAGTTTGACCATTCAATCATAAATAATTATTAATTTTATTGAAACACAATAACTTAAGACTAGTACAGTGATATCAAATTTAATTCTCTGAGCCCTGGACAAACCAGTGATGAGAAACTGCACCAATCTGCTCTGATGTAAAGAGACTGTACACAAAATACTCCTTTTCAAGTACTGTAACAAATTGTCTAGAAAAAGGTCATCAAAATGCTGCACAATAATCAACTATTTACAAAATTATGTTACATGTAAAAAAAAAAAGTACATTGCTAAGAAGGCTAAACATTCATTGAGTTTGTGAGTAATAAATCAACAGACGAGTCAAACGCTTGATAGACATCCACACCTCTCAGAGTGGGTTTACACACGCAAACAGAATTAAGTCTCTTTGTGCTTACGAGGACAGTAGCAGGAGAGGCCTTATGAAATACACAGACACACTTAATGGACAAAGAACGTTGGCCACAAATCTGTAAAGTCTTCACATATCTGGTTCCAAGCTGTACATCTCGAGGCAGTGCTGAAAACAAACACGCATGCGGCTTTTGGCTTCCATTTGGAGATCAGAATGAATGTTGCATAGGATAGGTGAGAAAAACATGGAAAGTCGCGCTGGACTCCATGACCCCAGCTTTAAGCACCCCTCCCAGAAGGCAGGCTGGGAGGCTTAAAACAAAAGTATGATATTCGTAATTCTTTAAGCTACTGAAATAATGGCAAACCACTTTTCATTATCATTCAACCACAAGTACTTTTATCTCACCTCTGATTAATTATATTAATATAAACAAAGCAGCATATGCACTAGTTTTCCATAATTAGCTCAATATGTAGTTATGACAGTTTTGTTCATCACAAATCACATAAAAACAGACAATAAGTGTGGCAGAAGCACAGTTCAATGATGTGGATGAGGTATAAAAAAAAATTAAAGACTTTTTCTTAAAGTTCCCCTCACCCAATCAACCACCAATAAGTTAAGTTCGGGTATTGAGCACCACAACACATCCGAAGCTTTTTCTTGATAGTGGTCCAAATATTTACACCATCTTCTCAGTTCACACATGCATACAAAAGCACTACTTCTCTTTCATGTGTATTCAATCATGCGGCATTGGTGAATAATATGATGAGAGGTCAGCATCACTCCTCGACAACCGCAGTCGCTCGAGGTGAGAGTCGACTCAGAGCCCTGTCAAGTTTACAGCCATTTAGAGGAATAAAGAATCCGCTAATGCACGTAGAAAATAGTAAGGCATTGTTTGTTAGAATTCAGTCCAGCACCAAAAGGGTTCTGTGCTACAACCGCCTGCTTGGGGCTAATGTGCATGGAGATCTCAAATGTTTACTAAGGGGGTTGAAGCATGAGCTCACAGACTTGCACGGTGAAGTTGTAACACAGCTAGAGGAGAAGAATGCCTCAAAAAGGACAAATCTAGCTGTGGTGGATGATAACTTCCCATTAAGTGCCCTTTCCATTTAAAAATCTTTTTGTGAGAACTTTAAAGGGATTCTGTAAAAGAGATTTTCATCTGTGCAGTTTTTTAAAAGTTACTTTACAGATGCTGTGGATTTAAAAAAAAGAAACAAAAAGCTTTTCTCAGGAAGTAAGTATTTATATTTGTCTCTTTAGCCAGTAAAACCTACATGTTATCCTTCTAGATTTACTGGAATAATAATTTCTCAGCTATAATGCCATATTATAACCTCTGTGGACCTTAAAGAAAAAGTGCAATATAATAAAATACCAAAACAAAGTGTAAGTAGGTTTTGTGATAAGAACTTTTGATTCAACTAACTAAGCTTGCCTTCATAAGGTTCTTTCTTAAAACACGGTGTAGACAAAGCTTTGCTACAGTATTTGCTTACTTCTCTGGTACCATATAGAAAGCCATCAGTTCCCATCCTTCATGTCCACAAACACGCTCGGCTATGGCAGGTAGGAACTCATCGCTTAGTTGGTTTTAATGGACACGTGTCCTTCGATGGACTCTTTTTTTTGTCTTTGCTAGTTTGGGATGGACAACTAATGAACTCTCTGAGAAGTCTGTTGGAGTGAGATCAGGCATGCTATGAGACTGAACATTCACTTTGGCTCGATTCATCCTCCAGTGATCACACAGGCAACTTCAGCAATGGAAGAGGAGGAGGAGCAAGAAAGTGGCTGGCTGTTCCTCCATCCATTCAACCCACAGCAGCATATATGTTTTCAGAAGGCTGAAGTACAGGGTTCACTCACGCTCCAGAACTGAGGGCCTGTATCACCATCTGCAGGCAGCTCTGGCACACTACAGCTTGGCAGGACCCGTAGTGTCTTAGCCTGATGTCCTTGGACCGATGCTGCAGCCTTGTGGAGGATGGAGGACTCCTGGCTGGTGTTTTAAGTACACTGATGGCTGGTGATGATGGTAATGATGAAGCCTCGCCAACAGCAACAGGCTGCGTGCTTTTCTTCTGTCTGTCTGGAATACATGTCAGGCTCCAGAGAGAGGAGCCACGGGCCACAGTGGTGAAGGGAAAAAACACAAAAAACAGGACAAACAGCGCAGTGCAGTAGAAACTTCTGTTGCCCGTTTACTGAAATGCAATTTCACTTTTTTTTCTTTCCTTTTTTAAAGTATTTGGGTTACCTGCACCCAAATTAAGGTGGCTGGATTTTGTGGCATGAAATTCAACCCTCAAAAGGAAGTTCTCACACTGAGAACAGTTCTTATTATTTAAAAGAAATTTTTTTTTTTTTTTTTAAAGTGATGCCGGTGTTGCCTTCAGATAGCATCACAAGGTCGACTCCAGCGATGAGTCCAGGATGTCATCCTGGTGGCTGTTGCTGTTGGAGTCGCTGTCGTAGCTCTGTGGGCTCGATGAGGTCGCTGCCTCCTTCAGACGCATCAGCATGTTCATCTGTCGGCACAACTAAGTGTCAGTTCGACTGAGCTTTATGCACGAAGCAGTTTCTTTCACACACAGGTTATAGTAGACACTGTGCATTTGGTTTAAATGGTTTAAATGCTCAGAACAGAAACTGGCATCAGGGTCTGCTCTTTACTCACCAGTGGGTCTGCGTCACTGTCACTCTGTGGCGGCTCTTTTCTGACTCCTTCTCTCGGGGCTGAGTAGCCATCGAACCCGACATCCTCTGGCCGGAGCTGCAGCAGCGGGGGCCAGTCACCTGGAGGGGGGGTTGCTGACCACGGGTAGGTGTCAATCACCCAGGCAGCTGGGTCTTCCCATGCAGCTCTGCGGCCATACAGCTACAGAGAGAGACGAACATCAGAACTGTGACCCAGAGAAGCTTCGAGGTGGACAAAGAATTTAGGACAACAGTTTTGAAAAACAAGTTTGTTACCTGAGGTTCAGGTTTATGAGTAATAACTAAAAGTTACAGCAGACAAGAGTGAAAGCTGGAACATATGTGAACAGAAATGAAAGAAGACACAGCTTCTGATTCTTTGATGAAATGGGAAACATGTGAAAGAGAAGAATGGTAATATGTTTAATAACTCTACAAACAAAAACTAAGCCCAACCTGCAGTCCCTCACGCACTGCCTCCAGCATGTAGGGAATGATGGAGTAATTCCAGAGATCAGTGAACCAAACCCTGGAGCCTTCCACGTCCATGGGACATGACAAGAAGAGACGGGGTCCTGCAAACCACAGAGCAGAGGTATAAATAGTGCTTCCACACTGGCATCTACGCACTCCCTGTTCTCTCCCGTGCTCTCACCAATAGTGACATCAGAGGAGCTGTGTGTCTCCAGGAAGCGGTTGAGGTGGTGCCAGACCCGCGGGACCCAGTCGATAATCTTCACCAGCTCTACGTTGCGTGTTCGGCTGCTGATCTCCATCTCGATCAGCTTCCTTCTCAGGTAGCGGCCAAGGAAACCTTTCACTGGCTCCATGTGGTTGACACACAGCACCCACCTGATCAGAGATCACACAGGCATATTAGGACTCAGAAATATAACATCCTACCGCCTGTCCTGAAGGGAGAAGCTGTAACTATGATCATGTGAATCTAAGCATTCAGTTGCCAGGCTCTACAACGACAGCCTACAACATAATCTATTTCTCAAGCCAGGGAACCAGTTTTTTCTCAAAAACCCGTCTGACCAGAAGCTTTAGAAAACAAAGTTTTGGGGGGATGCAAACTGCTCTGACATATTGAAATAATTGTTGCCCTAATATTACATTTTTATAT
>NW_005187544.1:588284-589750 GCF_000239375.1 Pundamilia nyererei | reverse complement strand
ATAGCTGATTGGCCAGGTAGGTCTTTCCTGTACCGTTATATAAGTTGTTGGTATTTATGCTTGTGCTGGTGCATTTTGTTTTAATTACTGTGTGGTTGGGTCTCTGTGTTTTATAAGCAGTGCCAGCCGATAGAAACAAATAAAACGCTGGGGTTTCCCCCCCCAGGTCTTTGCTCTTTGTTGTGCTCATTTTGTTTTCGGGTGCACACATATTTGTCCGTCTAGCTGTTCCAATTCTTTTTACATTCCTTCAGGTCCATTCTGGCAGTTTCAGCAGGCTTCCTCCAGGAATTTGCTGACATTTCTAAGTTCTTATATTGATGCTATGACATTTATTCTTTATACTGAGGGGATGATTGCTACTCTCTCACTGATAAATTCAAAAACTGGGGTGAAAAGTAGCCAGAAAAACAGAAGAAGAATCAACTGTGCTGAACAGGCCTGTCACTGTAGCTGTGGGTTGCATGGAGCCAACCTGTAGTCACATTTCTAGGGAGGTGCATGTCAGGTTAAGCTGTAGGGTTAACGTAGCTATGGCATAAATCCCCAGTTTACCTGAAGTTGTGGTGAAGCTGCAGGTTGGGGGCAGATGAAGTGGCTTGGCTCATGGTGCCGATAATGTAAGGGCTGAAAGGCAAGAAAAGTACATCATTTCATGAAGTTACTAAACACGTTGAGAGGGATTTACTCTGCTTTAATCTGACGTAACTCCCTGAGCTGTTCTAACAGGGGTTTTCTTTCAGCTCAGTTCATTTGAGGTAAAGTGAAGCCAACCTGCTCTACAGAACAACTGTACACATTTTCAAATAAATGCGATACTTCTAGTCTTTATTGAGTAATAACACTAAGCATGTATACAAAATCCATTCAAGCTTTAGGAGGACTGTGCAGATGGAATGTGTAGTGAACTGACCTGTGCTGGTAGTTGCAGTTGAACAGACCATTGAAGATTTCTCCCAGGGAGCTGACATGGTGGAGGTTGTCCAAGATGACCACTAGAGGGCTCTCTGCCCCTGAGACACTGCTGCACTGCTCGGCCAAACCTGATAAGTACTGACGCAGCTCCTACAAACACATAGATTACGTTTTACATTTCTTAAGCCAGGGAACAAGTTGTTTCTCAAAAACCCATCTGACCAGAAGCTTTAGAAAACAAAGTTTTGGGGGGGGTGCAAACTGCTCTGACATATTGAAATAATTGTTGCCCTAATATTACATTTTTATATTTGTAGCTGTTGTTTACAGTTTTGCAAACTAAACATAAAGAATTAAATTCAATATATTCAAGAGTCAACCCAACACTTACTTAACCCTAGAAAAATTTAATATCGGAGCTCTTAGAGGTGATAAATTCAGCTGTTACCTCCTACGACCCACTAAAGAGGAATTCCTCTGCAATGTAGCTTTTTGTGCTTGTTACATTTTGCAGACTGGGTTTAACAACCAGCATGTAGAGAATCTGTGTG
>NW_005187544.1:587831-588264 GCF_000239375.1 Pundamilia nyererei | reverse complement strand
CCTCCAGCAGCAGCAGGTGACGCGATAGCTGATTGGCCAGGTAGGTCTTTCCTGTACCGCTGGGGCCTGACAGGATGACGCGCCTGTGCTCCTTCAGCAGGGAGACGTAGCGCTGCAGCATCGGCTTTGGGATGAGCGTGTCGAACACCAGCGAGTCCACGTTTTCACTTCCTGCACCTGTACACGGACACATATATTCATGTCATGGGAGGTTAGCAGTTTGCAGAAGATGACTGAGTTTGTCAAATATCTTAATGTTATTTTCTTTAGTTCAGTTAGCTAAAATCCTCTACCTTTCATAACCAAAGTGTATTAATTAGATTTTTTAATCAATCAATAGTTTGTTTAAATTCAGATAATTTAATGTATCACAATTAAAAATCCTTTTTTTGACAGCTTTATTCATTGTTCTTTTTTTTTTTTTTTTTTTTTT
>NW_005187544.1:573557-587397 GCF_000239375.1 Pundamilia nyererei | reverse complement strand
GATGCGAACTCATTGGGACCAATGAGCATGCTGAGAGGTTGGTACCTTTGAGCTGGATGTTGATAGTGTTGTCTCCCACCAGGTAGCCGCACGGCAGCAGCTCAGGCGTGTTGGCGGCACTGGGGCTGCTGGGTCGATGGATTTCTCCAATGTTGTATCCCTGCACGCTGTCTGAGCTCAAGCCTAGCTGGCTCACTGGATCCACATGGGTGATGTACTCCTGTCAGAGATAAAGCATTTAGCAGCTTTCTAAGGACTGAAATGTTTCTGAATGAGAATGTTTTGTCCAAAAACATGAAAGTGAATGGAAGGAAATTATGTTTATACAATATAGGAAGTATAAATGTATCAAATACAGCCAACGATGTTTTGTCTCTATCCGATTCTTAACCATTTTCCTGTCTTTACCTTGAAAAGGCGTCGGACTACTCCATCCAGGACATCCCACTTAGTTTTGCCACTAACACCGATGCAACCAATAAGAAAATGTCGAGGTCGAGCCTCCTGTGATGGAAAAATTAAAAAAGTTGAATATACCAAAAGCCTACAGATAAAATTAAAACCTAAAAACAACCAGAAAAGCGTTTGTTACATTAGTCTCACCTCTCCCCACTTGCTGTCTTCATCCAAGCTAACGACAATCCTCACGTGCCGCCCCTCCTTCCTCCCTCCTTCTCCGCCCGTGTCATCCAGCAACATGTCTGACCGGAAGACAACGTTACATGTGATTTCTCCATTGTCAGTGTTACACATTAAAACATTTCATTGTTAAATACACTGGAGTAATGTATCACATTCCCCAACTTTCGTTTTGGATAAACCCTGGTCGGTATTTAATGTAAATCTATCCTGAACTGTGCAGGTCTCGTCTTACCCAGGCTGGTGGACTCACTGGTCGTGAGGTTGAGGCCATGTTGGGAGAGCCCTGGTGCAGGCCCTGGGGTGTGGCCGTGTGTATGAGGGGGAGGAGAAGATGAGATGGAGGCCTGGGAGCCCGTCCTGCTGCCCTGGTTCTCCAGCTTCAGACGGTCATTCTCCGCCTTGAGCTTCTCAATGTCCACCTGCAGATAAACATCCGAAAATAATCTTTTTAAGTACATGTATGTATTCACCCTTCCCTCATGTCAATTAAACTGTTAGCATTAAAAATGTATTAAGCTTAACATCAGAGATCAATAACGCTTCAGTCACATGAGTACAGCAACAATTATATGCAATCAGACATTCAATGTTTACATCCATCTCAATGTGAAGCATACTCAGTAAGCTCAGTCTGAAATTTGCAGACCTGCATGCGGTTCATGGCCTCGCGGAGTTGATCAAGCTGATGTGCAGAGCTAAGAGCCTCCAGGCGGATGTCAGTTAGTTTCATCTCCTTCTCTCTGAGCTCACTGCGCAGCTGCATCACCGTCTCAGCCTCGCTGTCCAAACACTCCGACAATCTGTATGCGCACACAAGGCAATGCATTTTGAAGCATTAACATAGTGCAATTTGAGCAGTTTGGTTGTTTTTTGTCACATGCAGATGTTGAGCTAGTACACACAGTGTGTTGGAGTGCGTGTTCCTGAGCATGTGGCCTGTGGCCGAGGTGCCATTGTGAGGCAGCTTGGGAGAGGATGGCAATGACGAGTCCGTCATCTCCTCGATGTCAGAGTGAGAGGAGGCCGACTTCGGAGATTTCTTCTTGCTGAATGCTTGTTTGAAGGAACTTCGCAACTGCAGGAAACAAAAAGAAGAAAGAAAGCAAGGCGATGAACAGGTGAGGTTATTAGAAAAGCTGTTGAGAGGGGAAGTAGTGGGAAAACTGCAAGTGAGTCACAGGGAGAAGAAATAGGGGGAAACTGTCTTATGACTGACTCAGAGCTACAGCCCCAAACACAGTGTAATGTGTTATGTTTACACTCTTATGTAAACATATTTGTTTTCTTCTTCTTCATGTTAGTAATTTATTTAAGGTGTTTTGGCAATCTCCTACAAGAACCACAAGCATTATGGTTCTTCTGACATTTTCGGGTGAATTTTTCCTTAAAGAGCCAGCTCAAGCGTCATGAGAGCAGCTTTCAGGGAGAAGTAGTGTTAGAAAGGAGCAGAAAGGCACTACAGTGACAGCGAAGTGCAGGAAAGGAAGAAGAGGGCCGATGTTAGTAACCTATAAAAAGTGCAGGGGTTAGGCTTCTTTCCTTTCATTTCACATAGCGTACCATTCTTACCTCATACACCTGCCACATGAAGCGAAGCACAGGAAGACAGAGAGACAAAACAGCACATGTTCATATGGGTTTGGGGGTGATAATGTGTTATGGTGGGACAAACAGATTAAACTAGAGATGCCTACAGGACTAGAGATTTTATTTGACTTCCAGGCAGCTGCAAGCTAATTCTACATCATAGCCACCATGAAGCGAGGAGTCTTTCATGATCCATTATATACTCTCCAACACACGCTGCCCCCATGCACTCAACACATCACTCACTGTATGAGCAGCACCTGCATGGAGGAGGCTCCTGTGGGGTCTCATCTATCCAAGCAGTGGTATTTTATTATCACTGTGACCTAAGGCAGGAAACTCTAGAGGATCTGATGTCTAAAAGTGCTACATTGCTCTTCCTGACATTTGACAACATCTGGATTGACAAGCACAGGTGGCCAAACACATTGTTTCAGTCAACCAGGAGGAAGAGAGGGAGGAAGAAAAGTTTCGTACTTCATCATCTCTGACTTGTCCTCCGGTGCACAAAAAAGTCTTTCAACAACAACAACAAAAAAATTTTAAGTGTCATATTTGTTGTATGATCACTAATAAAAATTTTTTTAAAAAACACTAATGACTCAACATTGGGACAACACTCTATCCAGAAAGCATTACTACATAATTTACAGGTCAAAAGACAACTACTACATTTAGCTAAATATCAAGGTAACACGCTGATGTTTTCTGATCTCTAAAATAACCAGTCAAATCCATCATTACTTGCTTTTCAACAACACTGAGCCTATGAAAATACTGTTTGTAATCACCTTCTCCCCAGTCAAAGAACGCTAAAGAGGAGAAACACAAAGATGTGTCACCCACACAAATATGAAAATGCAGATACACAAGACAAAAAAAAAAGTTTAAAAATGGCTGCTTGTTGTCACACAGTGCAATCACCTCCTTGTACATAATCTATTTAAACTGCTGGCTTCTTACCCAGTTCTTTTTGTTCTTCTTTTTGTTTTTAGCGTCAGCATCCATGTTGGAGCCCACACTCGAGTGGCTGGTCGCGCTGGCAACACTGCTGACGCTGTCGGAGGAGTGCTGTCTCTTGATGCGCAGATCTGGCTGCTGGCTCTGTTGCTGCTGCTGCTGCTGTGGACTGCCATTACTGCCAGCTGGGGAGACAGAGGATGGGGAAAAGATGTATGGCATTACAATGTGTCCCATGATGACCTTTCTCCCAGACATGTCTATACAGAGCCTCTATACTAGAGTGCCTTTGCATGATTCCCAGTTAATAATCCTGATATTATTGGCACAAATTCAAATTGCTGTACTGAGGCGTTACTGTTATTTTCTGCACCTGTGCGATCCCCTTTAGGTGTAAGTTCAGGTGTGTTAATGACTCCATTGATGGCAGCCTGAGCAACAGCGTTCTGCTTTTTCAGAAGCTCGATGGTCTTCCTCAACTCATTCAGCTCGGAGTCCTGTACAGAAAAAACATGATGATCAACCTAACAATCATCTACAGAGACTTTGTGCACAGTAGTTTTCTTTCAAACATCAGAAACCAAACATTTTTTTCTTTTTTTCTTTTCTGTTTTTACCTTCTGCTCGGCCGTCAAGGTGAGACTCTTCAGCCTTATGGTCATGTTGCCCAGAGACTGTTCAAACGCTGCCACCAGGTGAGCCTGACAAGAAACAATCAAATTGCATCTTAACAACTCCTTACATAACATGGCAAATATACAAATACACAAATTTTAGCTAACTTCAGAGAGCTAAGTGGTTCGTGTATAAAGAATTGTATCCCAAGTCTGTTTTATAATATCCTGTAAGTGTATGAAACAATCTTGATTTAATAAACAGAGACAATAAGAAAATGAACGGCCTACTTTTTGGATGAACGGAAAAAAGTGAGACACGTTAACCTTGAGGCTAAAGCCCAAACATGTTAGTCAATCCATCTTCACACCAAAATGAAAACATAACCAAACCCAAATAATATACTAACCAATAATGTCCTGGGAAAAAATATTATCTTCTGGAGAGGGCACATTACGAGTACAACTATGACAAAACTGTTCCAAAAACAATCCTTGGATCCTTGGCTCATTCAAGGCCACAGACAGTCAACGATTGGTCAGACCTAGTTTAACTCTAGGTGGTGGTTTTTTTTGTTTTTTTACACGACCTTCTGAGAAAGAGGTAACTTGGGTATGTGTTCACAGTTCAAAAGAAATACAGACACAGACATGACATGTCAAAGAAAAATAATGTGAGTGCCAAGGATTAAAACTGGAGACAAATTTACAACAAAAGACTTGAACTATTCCTTTTGAGTGACATGGATCATTATGGTGATTTAAACAGTTAGACATGGGTGAACTTGCTCATCCTTCACTATTATGTTCTGGGCTGTGAATATAAATGTTCCGCGGACGCCTGTAGAAATGTGTGTGAGAGTTGAGCACAGTGCTGACTGACATGTGATTCAAGTCGTGACTTTTTAGAGCAGCCTCCAGGGCTTCAAGGTGTGTTCAGATAATTCATCATGCATATAAATACATTTGAACAAAGCCCACCTCCCCAATACCAGCTCCTGTCTGCTCCGTCTGTGCTTATCTTTCAACACTCGTGTGCACTTTGTGTATCCAGGCGTCATCGACAACAAATCTTTACTCCACATCTGGGACAAACCCTCGGCATTGTGCTGGGACTTGACACTGCTGTAATGTAACACCTCTGCCTTGCTTCCATATCTCTAATCCACAGTGAAACTACTAGCAAGCGCCCACTCAGGCTGAAGATTACCAGCTGAGCGTGGCAGGACTTGTGCAATACAGGAGCAGGGTTGGCAGAAATGATCATGTCTAGAGATGCTTAAAGAGATGTTCTGATCATTCTACCAGTTGTAAAATGATACCTGTAAGAGATATCCCCTCAGTCTGAATAAGTGTTTCTGCCTGTATTTGGAAAATGTTCAGGAATTTGAGAAAACGCTGGCATTTTAAAGAGCTCAATATGTTTGTTAAAACTTCTCTAATTAGCAGTTAGAAATGAGCATATATGGAAATTATTTGACATATAATGGCTTATTTAGCTTAATCTTTGGAAAATAAAAACTATATACTATATATAATAAAAGGGTTTTTTTAACCCCTTTGATAGTTTTGACAGATGTTCTTCAACAGCTTGGGTTTGCATGTTCTTAAGTGCTTGAGGCCTTACATTTGCACTCAGTTGTGTTGTCAAGGCTGAAACTTTTTCCTGGGAGGCATCCAACTCCCGCCGAAGCTTGCGAATCTGAGGATTTACAAAAAAAAAAACGCCATGACATCAAAAGGTGCCAAAACAAAAGCATACACACATAGATTTAAATACATGCATGCCTTCATGGAGCATGTATGTAACGCTAAGCACATAAATGCATCCAGCATCAAAAGAGTCAGGCTCCCAGATTGAAGCTCTGAAGCTGTGATTGAAGTTCAGGTTCAGCGGTGAAATGGCAAAAAGCATAAAAGAGCACACGCAGGTGTTCACAGGAACAAGAGCTTGTTACAGGGTCAGTCACAATACAGCTACACGTGTATCTGGATCCAACTGTAAAAACATCCCCGTGTTCCAACAAGTCCAGTGGCTGTGTGCGGAAAATTAAAGAGGAGAGAAGTGCTGTGGGCGGGCTGATGCTTACCTCCGACTGAGACTTTTCCTCATTCTGTAAAACAAACACCAGAAGATAAGAAAACCATTAGAGGGCACCACTGACTGAATTGAGACAGACTTTAATTAAAAAGCAGAGCAGAGTGGAGGTTGGAGCACCCTCTCGTCTGATTTGTTAGCTCCATGGATATGAGCTTTATAAACTGTGGAAGATATTGTCTGGCGTAATATGTCTGGAAAGTAGAGAAATCCTCCTAAAGGCATTTCACTGAGAGATTCATTGTCTTGACAGGCTACACATGGAACAATAGTAAGAAAAGACAGGTAGTCAAATATGTACAGAGTGAGAGCATGCAAAACAAACGCTCGCACGAACACAACACACCCTGCTGCCGTTCACCAAAACAGCGAAACACGCAACACCCACATTTATGTGTAAACACACTGCAACGGAAAGATCTTTCTTAGCAAGAGGTCAGTGTATTGTTGGATCAAAACTGGCCTCCCTGAGGCTAAAATTTAATACGACTATGAAGCCGTCTTATGCCATTTCCAACCAATGACAGCGACGTAGCAAATGCCTCAGTTTTCCATGAATTTTGCATCTTCTGATGAAGATTAGATATAAGATTTAATATGAAGCTTTTAAATACGAAATTACATTTATAGAACTTTGCAGTGTGATCAACAGTCTTTCAGCATAGCTCCTGAACTTGAGCAGGAGAGCTGATAAGCCATGATTTTTCCATCTGTCCACTTTCCAGCTCCTGATCGGAGCAGCAGCACGCAACAGCTTTTATCATCTAATCTGTGCACAGAGGTGTGTGAGCACATCTGTGTTGTGGCACGTGGCATCTGTCCACATACGCAAACTGAGCTGTCAATTGCACGCAAACACTAACACACACACGCACACACACGAAAGGCTTATCCTAGATACGCAAACAGCAGTCTGTCTTGGAAACGCAGACAAAACATATCATGTATTTTCTCTGTGGTGACACATAAGCTCTTCAAATGGGAATATAATTTAGTTAGGCAAAATGTTTGTGTGCTTTTAAGGACAAGCAATAAATAGGATAAAAGAAATTTCATATCAGTGTGATTTCTAACCTGGAGACCTTTAAACTAAACTGCAAATGAATCTCTGAAATCAATCAAGCACCATTACCTCGCAATCTACACTCAGAAAAGAAAAAAAAAAAAGAGTTCCACATAATCAGATAGTTAACAGCTGTATTCAACACTCAGACCACAAGAAAAACAACAAAGACTTTCTGCACCCTACGGCCCTGCTCCGTCTCATCCCTACCGTTAGTTGCCACGATGCGACAGCGCCTGTCAAGGATAAAGTTGCCATCATTTTGCTTCCAGTCTCTTCCCCTCTGTGATTCTGAACCTGCGACTCTTTATCTCAAAAAGAACCAGCCAGTGTCTGAGAGTTTCTCTGCTACACCTGCCCAGGTGAGGAAACTCACACAGGGAGGAGGAGCCACACTGTGAAGCACAAACCTCTGACTGGCTACAGTGCATACTCGTGGGCTGTCCCGTGTGACTTCAAACAGCCAATTTCTCACAGGATCTTTGAGTTACATATCTGCGCGGATTAGGGGGTAAATTCACCAATTCATGTAGTCAGTATATCATAACTGCGCTGACAAAAGAACAAACTGGTTTCTCCAGTTTCCATGTGAATTGTGGTGCTGCTGCAATACCACAATACCTGCTGCTTTGCAAAGACTGCCTTAAATGAGATTTTGCCTTTTAGATACCATCACAAAAGTGCACGCTTTTTCAGTAGCAGTTATATTGAAATGTTTTTCTTATTCTTTATTTACCCAAAAATAATGTATCCAGAAAAAATGCACTGCTTCTCTTTTGCATCACTTTAAAAATGTAGTTTTTATTCAGAACCTCAGTCATATATGACTAACTCTGTTTAACTTGGCAGTTTCTGAACTCACCGTGGAGTAAATGGAAGAAGTGCTGGAGACCAGAGACAGAGATGATCCGTGAACTGAAAAGACAAAATGTGAAAGCAGTGATTAGAAATTACATCTGTAGACACAAGCACCTTCATTATCAGCAGACCTCCCACACTCCCCTCACTAACCACCCACTCTTTTCCAACACTGCCCACCCAGCACGGTTCCTCCCAGTCTTCCCAGCTCCTGCCCACCTCCTCATAAATGACATAATGACTGCCGAGATAAAGAACTCCTACATGCAGCAGTCAGACTGTGGCGCAACTAATGACTCAACTGGTAATAACACATCAGAGGCAGGGAAACAACACCAGCACTGTTTCCTGGCTGTGAGCAGATCAGAAAGGATCAGCAGTGTGATGTCATCAACCGCACCGAGAGGTTGTGCCGATCCCAGCTGATTTATTAGTTCATAAATAGCCTTGTACGTATGAGATGTGAGCTCACAGAGGACTCACTTTTATCTTGATTTGGTCTAGACAGAATCATGTGCTGGAAGCTACATGAAAAGGTGAACTGCACTTTAGTTTTAGATCATCATTATTAGTTTACATCTTTTTCTAACTACTAATATCCATTATTCTTCACAGAAGTTGTTTGATTAAGGACGCCGGTAGCGCTGAAGGTTTTATGAGTGCAAATTCCCAGTAAGTCTCTTTTAGCCTGCAGATGCAGGAAGAGGATCAGAACATACAATGATAAAATGAGGAGGCTTTTGGGCGGAGGGGATGGAGTGAAACTGTATAATGGTGTCGCTCTTAAAAAAAGGACAGGTCCGACAAAGTGTTTTGAGTATAATGTGACTTTTGTCCTGTCACTCAAAGAACAGTCGGGTAACTCTACACTTGGGTAATACGCACATGTACACACACACACACACACACACACTCTTATCCTCACAGGCCTGCACACTGCAAACCAACACACAAACACACAGCAAGAGTGTGTGAGATGGAGAAAGTTATGTCTGAGTAATCTTGAATGTCACCACATATCCCTCACACCTCACTGTGAACCCTGTCATTATCTCCACTAGTAAAAGAGAGGACAGACTCGTAGAGCTGGAAAGAACTGAGGCAGATATGCTATCGGGAATGGCGGTGTCTTAATAATAAGTTTGCAGCGAAGTAACTGTGCGTGCACATTCCACCAAACTCTTAAAAAAAACAATCAGGTGTGCGTGACTTTCAAAATTAAGGCAGCTTTGAAACTGTGTACACGAGAGAGGACACGACTAACCGGTGACCTTAGTCTCTTAGCAAAAGAAAGCCTCAAACATGTGTTTGCTTAGAAATGTAACCGTGTTCTGGAGGAAGATACCGGATGGCAAAAGGTGAAATCATGAACATGTCTGGTATGGCTGACAAAAGATGTTTATCAGAGTTTGATATTTAAAAAAAAAAAATAAGAAAAAAAGGTTTCAATGTGGAATTTAGAAGAACACATACAATCAGCTGTTTCACAAAACGTGTTACCAGATTTGATGTCTTTGCTCATGGCTTTGTCCTCTATATTTACACACTGCCTTCACTGTGGAGGACACACATGCCTTTGTATTCCTTTACAGTTTTGGGTGTGAAACCCGCCTGTGATGTTCATCTGTGCTTTCAAGTTTTACGTCAGCATCCTATAACCTAAAACCAACCAGGATGACTGTGACAAATTTGAGAGGAGTATAAATTTCTGCACTTTTTTTAAACTATAAAATGTTTCACTTTACCTCCTAGCATGTCTTTCAGCTGCATTATAATAGGCTGTGTGTTTATTATGGTTTACTGAAATCCAAGTTCACAGCAAACTACTGTTTTAACATCACTGAATGCTGGGTTTTTCCCCCATTGAGAGAACAAAATACTGTGCTTCCTTCACTCTCCCTTCTTCTCCCCCCCCCTAAATCAAAGTGCTGTTTCTATGGCTCAGAGGATTGGGATGGCTCCAGCAGAGAAACCTCTCCTGAGTGGGGAGTCTGCCCGCTGGTGGGAAAAGCACTGGTGGGTACTTTTCCCAATAAACAAGCTTATGAAAAAAACAAAGCCCCACTAAAGCTGATTATGGATTTCTAAGGGGGATAAAGGGCTTTTCTTTGAGGAGGGGTTGTAATCTGCCCTAATGTTCTCTAAACAAATGGAATAATAATTCTTTTGGCATGAGGACGTGAAATAAGGAAGCTGAGGCTTCACAGTCACAGAGCGATGGGGGGGCATGCAGTTCTTAGAAAAGGATTACACCTAATTACAGATTTCACCAAACATCTGAGGAAAACGTGGCCAGGACTCACACGGAGCCACCGAATATTCACCAAACCACCACATCCAGCTTTTTCCCGTCTCCTCCTACCTTCTTCGAAGCCATCCCTGAAGGATCCCGATCTGCTCATGGTGCGTGTCTTCTCGTCAAGCGACATGCAGGAGTTTCTCAGACGGTTGTCACAGCAAGGGTCGATAGGGGCATCCTGATTGGTCAGGCTGTTGTTGCGCAGACCACCAAGGTTAATCTGAGCTGATGAGGTCGGGCTTGATGCTGTGAAAATGATATACGGCAATGTAAAAGTTGTCAAGCATTACATTTCTTTGTTACTCATATGTTTATAAAATGTTATAAAATTGTGACAAAGGACTAAGGTAACATTGTCAGATGTGGAGACATACCGAGTTGTCCAAAGTTGAAGCGTGTTCCAGAGGGGGAGGTGAGGCTGGAGCCGGGAGAGAACGGAGAATTGCTGGCCGAGTCCTGTAGGCCACTGGTGGAGTGGGAGCGCAGCCAATCACGGGCCTCCTCGTGGCCTCGCAGCTGTGGTGAGGGACCATACCTACAGGACATCAAAGACAAAAAAGGTCAAACCAGAAGTGAGGACACAGAGCAGAACAGGTCTCCGTTTTTAACGGATGAGTTGATCTTGATTTGGATTTTTTTCCCCAGATACGTCACAATCAGTGAGAGGATTTCTTTCTTTTTTTTGCTGAAGCAAACTGATTAATGGCTTGGATTTAGCGACAGATGAATCAGATGCTGAAACAATTTAAGACAACAATGTGCCAACACTGACCGACTTCCAGCTGTGAGAAACATAAACTAGCAGGGAAAAAAAAAAAAGCAGAGCAGAAGCCAAAGAAAATTTGAGGCCCACAATCAAGTGTGCTGCATCGAAGCACAGTGACAGATCTGTACGGGGGACAACGCGACATGCCTCTGCACAGAAGCACAACACAACAACAAATGTGCCAAGTGCTAAATTAAAAAGAAAAGCATTCCTGAAAGCGTGACAACAAGCCTCGAAGACTGAATGTGGACGCAGAACAACAAAAAGAAAGGCGGAGGACAATTTAGTGAACCAGTGTGCAAAAGTGCAACGTGACCAGCGGGGGAGTGAATTCAGTACCTGAGTCCCTTCTTAGGCAGAGTGTTTCTACCACAGTGTGGCCCGCTGTGGGAGAGAAACACTTCAGAAGAGGAAAACAAAGGAAGCAAGGAGGCAAGGAAACATGTGTGGCTGCATCTCTCAACAACTACCAAATTATATTATTTCTAGACTGCAAAAAACATCCATCTTTACATGTTGAGTCATCTTTTTAAAAATTTTTTGGACACATTTTTTCAGTTTTTCTGTGGAAAAGAGTTTAAAGACTCAGAAAGATAAATAAAAATAATGATCTGAGATTGATATTTTTGCAGTGAAAACTCAAACACAACCTAAGCTCATGCTGGCATCTCTGTACTCTACCACAAGGTGGCGATAAGTGAACAGTCATAACAGACTAGAAGCTGTCTGCCAAACAAAAACACTGAAGCTGCCAACATCCACACAGACACTCTCACAAATGCACTCTGACACACAACCATTCACACAGTAGCTTAAAAAAAGGTCATAAAAACAATATCCACACAAACCACCACACAGAGCGACACATTTCAAACTAAAACCACAAAATACTAACTAACTACCGCACAGAGGGACTCTCTGAGGTTATTGGTGGTGCTCTCTGTGTGACAGCAGGTGGTGGTTTAGTAGGTAAATCCACAGCTGTTCCACCAGAAGCCTAGCACTTGCATACAGGCACATTTTACCTGTCCTGCCTCCGAGGTAGGGTGTTTCGGCTGAATATAGGGCTAGCAGAGGGGGAGGAGAGGGGACTGATGGAAGACAGGAAGGGGGAAAAAAACGCACAACAGA
Organism: Pundamilia nyererei; assembly: GCF_000239375.1. Classification (NCBI taxonomy): domain Eukaryota; kingdom Metazoa; phylum Chordata; class Actinopteri; order Cichliformes; family Cichlidae; genus Pundamilia; species Pundamilia nyererei. The sequence goes on along the minus strand of NW_005187544.1, from coordinate 575,379 downwards.
CACAGAGAAAGAAAGTTTTTAGAAAATAACGCAAATGAAGAAATGTTTAAGAACAGATCAAGTCCATGACGCTTCACCAGCGAAGCTAATAAGAAAACTCAGCGAGGGTGATGTCACCTCCTTAAAGCTTGAACTTCAGATGCTATTAAGTTTCCTCTATGTCATTCCTGTCACATTACAAAGTCAACCTGTCAGGATGGAATCTGCTACAATGACCACAATTACTGTATAATCAGCTGAGGGCGCCACGGGATTACGTTTCTGCTCGAGTGCAGACAGAATGACAAACAAGTGACAACTCACCATGGTGGATGCTTTATACATCATTTTGATTCTGAGTTCTTTAAAAGGTAGCTGATGTCAAGTCAACAGAATGTTGGACACAATAGATATTAGAATTAAAGACTTCAAGTGTTCACTAGAATTAAGCATTATACAAACCATTTTTTACTTAACCTACGCTTTCATATGTAAGGAGCTTTTTATTTGCTTCATTAGGCCATGACCATTTTACATGAGGCATGCATTTCTTATTACCCTTCAACTGCTGTTTGCAGCTACAGTGGTCATTCATTAATAGCTGGATTCAGCTGGATTGTATTATTTTACTACAATTACTGTCTTATTTGTCCTTTTAACTAACAACTCTTTTTAGCTGTTGCTATCTTAGCTTTTAGAAACACAATGTCATAATGAGGCACTGATCTGACTGAGAAACTGAGGCACACTGCAAGGTCATGAGATAACTAACCTGCTTTACTGTCTTTTTTAACATAATGTACCAAAAGAACATTACAACTCAAAACTAGTCAACACCATAAACATTAGTAAAGTGCTTACAGAGGTAAGAGTTAAGAGGACTTCTACACAATCCGACTTTTTTTCTCCTCAGGTGAACTGTCATTAATGTGAAATCTTCTGCAAAAATCAAACTGATGAATGTAAAATATTAAAGGGCTCAATGTTTGATCATTCGTAGGAAATGTGTGTTCTAACCTTTCAGACATGCCGGTCTTGACACTGCCGGTGCGACCCAGAGCGGACAGCGTGTCCTCCCTGTGGGTCCCGTGGCCGCCACCTCCGGCGCTGCCTAGGCTCATGTCGATGGACTCGCTGCTCGTGTGCATGCTGCTGACAGAAGGGAAACCCACGCTTCCAGTTCCACCGTGTCCACCCAGGGTGCTCTCCCTGCTCTGCACAGAGGAGCTGCTCAGGGTGGTTCCCCACGTCAGGCTGTTGGAGGGTCCGGTGGAGGAGTACACAGAGCCAGGGCTGGAGGCCTGAGGATGATCAAAAATTTGATTTAACATAAATAAAAATTTTTTTTTTAAAATCAGCCTATATTTTGAAGTGATTATTTTGTGATGTGCAGCAATAAGATAGAGCACTGACACAGTCCAATTAAACACTTGCTGATTTACACATCTTGCAGTCACAGAGTAAGATTATCATATTGGAAGACATGTTTCTGGCCTAATGGGTTAACCTTAGTTAACCCTGAGCTGATGAGGGAAAAATATGTTGATATTGACCTTCTTCTAGGTCTATATTTTATCCCTACAAACTAGCATTTGGCTCTTTAACTGCCAAAAGATCGACTGTGTTAGCCGTGTTTTTACTGACTGGCCTGTTTTGGCCCAGGACAATGCTTATGGGCTCAAAATGTGGTCATAAATATTTTGTACTTGTAAAAAAGATTTGTATGTGTAAAAAGAATTTGTGTGTGCGTAAAAAAGATTTGTATGTGTAAAAAAGATTTGTGTGTGCGTAAAAAAGATTTGTATGTGTAAAAAAGATTTGTGTGTGCGTAAAAAAGATTTGT
>NW_005187544.1:550910-572446 GCF_000239375.1 Pundamilia nyererei | reverse complement strand
CAAATCTTTTTTACACATACAAATCTTTTTTACAAGTACAAAATATTTATGACCACATTTTGAGCCCATAAATGCTAACCCTATTATAAAAGCAAACAGACATATTTTTAAACATGCACCCTCACAAGTATACAAGATGTTCTAGTTTTCTCAGAGGATGTATATTCATTAGGATAACTGAGTATTTGGATATCTTCGTGCCCACTGTTTAAAAAGACACGACTGCTACTTTGTAAAAGATGACAAAGTGTGACACTTCATGATTCATAACTAATCTGGTTAAGCCTAATGAATCATGTGTGAACATGATGGAAAGTTCATGATCCAGCATGCTCACACATTTGTGCTGTGCTGCAATATGTAGCCTACAGTCAGTCCAACAAGTACACACGCTGCCAGGTTCTACTTCAACTGAACACACCTAACAGCAGTTCGAGGAAATTACCACATTTGTGGAATTAGTAAGGTGAGAACAGAAATTATCTCCGTGTCCCTCCCAAAGCCTTGCAGTAGTTCTACAAACATATCTCACGTGCTTAACACACATCTGGATCATTGCTGAGCTCAGAGGCGCATAACCATTTTGAATCTAAAAGCCGAACCTGACCTTCTTGTTTGGATGTCGACCAGAAATCGCAAAGCTAACACGTGCAGTCGCTGTAGCATTAACTCTAAAGACCAGATGGATGGCTGTGCCAAATTTCATGGCAACCCATTTAACTTTAGTTCATGTAATCCCTGACCAAGCACGGAGGAATAGGCACGTCTTCTGACTTTGGAACTGCCTTCAAAACCAGATGGTACTTCTCAAAGGCCTAATAAATAAAGTTGGGAACTCTTTAAATTCATCCTTTGTACTCCATGAATTCATTCATTAATACCTTCTTGTCATGCTGCAAACATGTTTCTTATTTTTGTATAGCTGCTTTTAAACCACAAAACAAACCAAGTAGATACTTTGGCTCTTTTTATGGTAACTAACAGGTGGTGAGCAGTTGAAGAACTGTACAGCTACATGTAAAAGTACAGCTAATGAATAAGTAGCTGTTCCCTTGACAGATCTAAAATCGACATCTACTAAAATCAACTAATATCCAGTCTAGTTCAGCAATTTTAAAAGTTTAAAAGACTGATAGCACCTATAGTGTATAAATGAAATTCTTTCTGTAGAGAATAAAGAATCTTCGTGATAGATGTAATGTTTTTTATTTGACTGATATTCTAATGCAGTCTCTCCATTATTTACGTCCTGCTCACCTGCTCACTGCCCAGCGTGCCTGTCCCCGATCCAAGTGCCCGGCCTCCAAACAGGTGACTGCTGGTTTCGTTGTCCAAGCAACTTAGTCCTCCATCGGGAGACTCCAGCACTGTAGCCACGTGGTTCATGGTAGCATGGGGGTTGGAGATAACAGTAGAGTTCTTCATGCTTTCAGCTGTGGTCACTGGCGCCTGTTTACTGGGCTTTCCACCAAATAATCTGTGGTAAATGCGGAAGAGGCAGAAAAGCTAAAGTGCTTGTAGTAGAGCAGAAAGTGTGCAATCTTGTATTTGTAATCAGCAAATTCACAATTAACACTGTAGTATATCATCGCATAAATAATTCAATTTAAATTTTTGTATACAGCACCAAACCATAATCACCCAAAGGTGCTTTATATTGTGAGATAGAGAGCCTACAATAATACAGAAAAAAACTAACAATTATACAAGCCCCTATGAGCAACTACTTGGTGAGAGTGGGAAGGAAAAACTCCCTTTTAACAGGAGGAAACTTCTAGCAGAACCAATTAAAAAAAGTAGCATATTAATATTAATAGAAAATAGAAAAAGGAGTAAAATGTTTAGAGAGTACCATCATTCTATTACGTTTGTGTTGAGATGATGATCATTTCATGTTATTACTCTGAAATTTACTCTGGAAGCATCGGGCATTCGCTGAATTTAAAAATAAAAACCTTAATAAACATATGAATAAATCAATACACTGAACTAAAGCTGCCAAAGCTAGAAAAGAAGTCAGTTTGATCTTACAGGTAAGGACAAAAAGCTGTGTTGTACTTCAGAGCACCATATTTATGATAGAAGATAAAACGTCTAAAATATGACAGAACAACTTTTGTTGTTGTTGTTTTTTCTTTCATCAATACCTTAGTTTTATAATCACTGAAAGCTGAAAACTAAAACTTAGATTACCTGGACAGCCTAGTTTGGAGCTGTGGCAGGATTAAAGTGTTAAATGGAGCAGCAAAGTGATTTAAAAGTGCTTTTGTTTTGCCAACAATTCAACTGTATTCATTTCAACTCTGTAACAAAGAGGACAGTAGCAAAACTGTAGCCAGTATAGAGTCAGTGAATCTGAGACAAGGCCAGCACACACACAACTCTCTCCTCTTTCTATGCTAATCTGTGGTTAGATTTAAATGGCAGGCAGCGGTGACTGGAGCCGTGGTAGGCGATAATAGCAGCACAGTCTCTTTGAAGAGTTATCACTCCCTCACATTAATGAGGGCAGAGAGCTGAGGTAAGACTCAGCTTCCATTACCCTGTGCCACACCCTACACCCCACACCACCAAGGCTGAGGCTTGGCAGCTGATCAGCCGAGCTCAAGGTCTGATTCACAATGGCCTGATTTAACCTCTCAAAGACTGTAACAAGTCTACACATGTGTTCCTTACTCACCACTACTTATCATTTGCTGTGAGTGCATGATTACTGCCTTTAAAATGGTCTTCAGTGTGTGTGTGTACTGCATGCGGGTGAAGTCAAGCCCATACAAGAGAGCCCCCACAGAGGGTGGCTCATCACTTAGCTGTCAGTGAGTCTGCAGGATTACTCAGCATACAAAACGATGGTTTCTAAGTGTGTGTGTTCACCTGCGTAATGTAGGTGAAGAAACCTGCTGTCTTCCTGTCAGAGGAACAGTTGCTGCTCCTCCGCTCTGCATCGCGACCCCACTCCTGAGGTTGTCAATCTCAGAGACACCTTTTTCCCGATCTGTCTGATTGGCCAGCAGGCTTGCTGAGCCGTTGGCCTTGGCTATGCCGATTGAGTTTTTCCCATGAGAGGTGACAGAAAGCACAGCGGCTTCAATGCTGCTGGTGGAGGAGCGGTTCCCATTGCGGGCGGCTGCTCCGGAGCGGCTGGGTCTCGGCAGGCTTCGGTACTGCAGGGTGGAGCGGGCGCTCATCGGGAGGAAACCATCATCATGGTGTCCTAACACTGTGCCTCCATCCTGCCCGCCAGCCTTCAACCCTCCGGACAGTGAGCGCGCCCCAGATTTAGGCATCTTCCCCAGTGTAGCCGAGCCGCTGGTGATGGTGGCACCACTGGTGGTAACCATTGTTACCATCCCATGGCCTTGCTTCTTGAAGCCAAAGGTGCTGGTTGGGGTGCGTGAGGTCAGTGCGTGCGTCTGTGTGTGAGGCTCGGAGACTGGGTTTGTGAGTGTGTGTGTTGTCGGTGTGCGGCTGGTGGGGATCGTCTGTTTTTTGGCCTCATCACCACTGCTGCGCCCAGCATCCGAGGGTGAGCGATGAAGGCCGTTGGAACGAGGAGAGAGACGTCCTTTTTCTGACACCTTAACATCATCTGTCTTACCTGCAGGACACAGAATGAGACATCAGAAACACAGGCTTTCAAACTCTGACTTGACATCTCATTTTTCTCAATACAGTGACGCCTGCATCTATAAAATGTGACAACTTGTCCTTATGTCTAAAAGTTTATTCGTCACACTTGACTTTAATGATCATTTTTTTTATTATCAGTGCTGGATGATCATGTTACCTGAACTGTGGGTCTTGTGGCTCACTGAACCAGTGGAGCCTGTGCTACTAGTGCTTTTAGTCCGGGGTGACGTCACCCCCACCTGAGTGCTCATGCCTCTCCTCCAAGAGCCAGTGTGGGACATGGAGGGAGTCTTTCTTCCTGAGCCACCCTTGTCTGACTCATCAGAAATGTCGGAGGGGTTCCGACGACTCCACCTGGAACCTGCTTCCATCCTAACCCCGCTGTCTGAACGTCCGTCTGACCTCTTGACCTCGTCTCCAGACCAAGTCTGGTGTGCCGGTGTTGAGGCTGAGTGCTTCTCTGCATCCGTTACAGGCTGGGAAGACATACAAAGATAGTCAGATTTACTGCAGTAGTAGAGAATGTGGCTCTAAAAAGCCCCCTTTTATGACCAAAGCCATCATACTGGTTAAAGCTACCAGCATTTACGCCGTCATCACCACCTGTGCAGCTGTCTGAGAACATCTGGGCTTAAGCATCTCGAGCACTAACAGCTTATACACTTTTTTACCTTTGCTTTGTCAAGCAGTTCATGTTTTTGAGGAAGCTACTTCATTTCAAAATTTTCTGAAGCAAGATGCAAGCCTTTTAAAACTCCGATAGGTGATCATTGAAATCATGCTGACTGTTTAAGCTTTACTAAATTTCAATTTGCTGTTACAGCTCAGCCTTAATTTGTAAATTAGTAGATTTCAGCTACAGGAAAGATGACAGCAGCTTTTAAGTAGATTCTGCAGCTTTCCAGACAACGGTACAAAAACGCAGCTCTGCTCACAGACCTTAAAAAAAATCCAGCCAATATAGGATTCCACGAGGACAGATGACACACACTTAATGAATCTGGCTGCTGCACTAAGAGAAAGACGTCTTTGTGCACACCTTTGTTTTTCTTCTCCACCTCTGCCTCTGAAGCAATAACAGACACGCGTCAGCCACAACACAATGTGTGTGTGTGACATAAACATGTGAGTCAGCTGTTAATATTCTCATTTCACCTCTCAACTTCCTGAGCCTTTAGTGGCTCAAAATCACTATTTAATGGTTTAAAGCTAGTGTCAACACCAGCTTTAGCTTTGAGAGTTCAGAGATGTGCCGAGGAATGCTGGGACAGACACGGTTCGAAAAAAAAAATTGAAGTAGAGCAGACAGACGCTCATTCAAATCAATCAAAATAAAAAATAAAAATCCAGGCCATATGAGGCCCTTCACAAATTTTCATCTGGCTCACATTTTAAAAGATAGAATATGTTAATTTTGGCCCAGAGAGTTACATACACTCCCTGCAAATGCCAAACTAAACGGACAGGCACGTCTCCACTGCACCTGAAGATTAAAGAACACAAGAAAAAAGCAAAGTTCATTTTGAAGGCAGATCATTTCAACTCAGGTGGGAGACTGAGTTTGTTTTTATAGAGTGTACAGAGAGGCCTGTATGTCCATTGGCCATCAGACAGTTTCTAAATAAAAAAAAAACATTAATGCCTTGCTGTCATTTTGAATCCACAAAGCAACAAAGATATGGAGCCACAGATGGAAACAAAGGCTTCAGAAAGTTGTTAAACTCAAAGCAGGCATGCAACTACAGCAGAATGTTTCCAACCTCAGATACAGATGGTTTCATATTTATAACTAGCGTCAAGACAGAAGGTTAGGCTATAGATTACAGGTTTGTTAAGACTTGCAGACATGTGTGCAGCAACAACAATAAAGATTTATTATTTCTATTTTCAAATAAAGACTGTGGTTTTATTTTCAGCTGTCAAATTAAAATGTCATGAAACAGGTTGGTGTGAGGTGCCCAGATGGTGGACCTCTTACACAACCATAATCAGAAAACACTGTTATGTCCTAAATAACAACAGCTAACATTTTTCTTGACTGGTACCCTTGAGTTTTCATGTGGGCACAAAGAAAATGCCTGCTCTATTTTGGCGAAATAAATCAAAAATAATGATAAAACAAAAATGATCATCTTTGACGAGAAGCTCTAAACACTCTTAAAAAGACTGCAGTATTCTTGAGTGTGTAGTCTCACCTGTGTACTGAGGCCCTTGCGCTGTGCTGCGGGGGTGTTGGCGTATGAGGAGATGGAGGAGCTGGTGTTGATGTCATCTGTGTCGATGTTGTCGCTGATGCCACTGCTCACAGAGCTGCTGTCGTCCCAACTAGACACACACACACCAGTACAGGAGGAAACACTCATTTTAAATAGTGCTTCTTCCAGAGTGAAGACAAAAAGGAAGACAGCAGAGCTTGGAGACACCAGACTGAATCGTGATGCTTCTTATCCTATGAATACAACACTGCACTACCTAAAAGTAATTATTCTGTTCCCCCATTTCCATATTTCTTTTCAGGCACAGACGCACAGAACTTTGAGCACTGCTAAACTGAAATAAACGTTCAGAGCTGCCTCGTGATTTATATTCATTGAAACTGAACTGAATTCAGTGTGGGTACACACACACAAACAGGCTGAATGGGGTTGTCTATCACACGAACAAAGGCGCAATGGAGGGGTGACATCATGGTGTGCTTGTGTGTGTCTGAACTGTTCAAACAGACCCATCTGAACAGGATATTTGTAAATATGCGTGTGTGTGTGTGTTGCTTAGAATCTGTGGGGGACAGGAAACCCAGCCAGTTGGCAAAGATCACTCTGAAAGGACCGGGGGGGGGGATGGTGATGGCCGGTACAGGGTTGGCTTCATCAGAACACACACGCGCACAACTCTTGTCAAGTTGTCACTTGCATTTTTAAGACTCATCGAGGACACATGCTTATTGTACGTTTCATCTACAAATACTCTTTATAAGTTAGTCTGTCAGATAAATCTGTTATTACCTAAAATGTTCTATTTCTAAAATGAAGTAAAACCAGAGAATTTGTAAACTATGAAGGTTGTGCTGTATATGATTTGAAACAATACAGGTTGAATTTGGATTTCTTTGAGCAGTTTGTGTTTTTCTGCAGCTTTCCCTTAACAAAATGAGCAAAACTCCTCAAATCAACAATAGTGTCTGAACATAAGCACCAACACAAGAGCTTCGTCTCATTAAGGGTACGTGTTTGAAAGACCACCAAAAACCTAAACTCAAATATCCCATCGTTTATTTTCTAACTGCTCCAATTCCTCATTCATCTTGCAGTCTTGATTTTTATACAACATTACTGCTCAGTGGCCAACTTGGAAGTCCGCATGAAAACATATAATTATGGCCTTAAAAAAAGAGAAAACTAAACAAAAACAAAGCATTTCCTATGGCAAAAATCCCAGACTCAGATTGCCACCGAAACCTAATCAGCTGTTTCTTGGCAGACTCTAAACAAAATACATCTGCTGCTTTTGGAGCAACCTTGCTAACAACCTGACAAACAGAGACAGGGGAAAACACAACTTCCTTCTGGGATCACCGGCACAAGCAGAGTGAGTGGAGCCATTGGCTTTCAGAGTTGAAAGCATCCGTAAAGCATCCGTAAAGCAAACGAGCTGTGAGGTGCAGAGAGATTGAGAGTGACCGCAACCGGTTCAGCTCATCCACACAGCCACAGGGGAAATTCCCACACACATCAATGCAAGACAAAAAAAAACCCAAAAAGGAAATAAAGATAACATATGAAATCTGCAATGGCCTTTGCAGATTCTCAACAAATCATAGCTGTCTGTGCTAAAGGACAAACTTTCTACTTTCTTTTATGCGTTTGTGCGCGCACACAAAGATAAGAACACACATAGGTATCTACCTGCTCAGGGTGCCTTGGTTGCTGTGGGAAGCAGAGCGCTGCGGGAAAATGCCGAGCTGGACAGAGAGCTTCATGACTCCATGCCGCTGAGAGAGTTCACGCAGCCAAATATCTGTCCCACTCCCTCTCTGTCTGTCGCTCTCTCACTCTGAGCTTCCTCAATGTCTCTTGCTCCCTCTCTTGCCCTGGCAAAGTTCCTAGATTGAGCTCCTTTGTCACTCGTTGCGCTGATGCTTCACCCCTCGGGCACTCTTCGTCTCTCTCTGGACTAACAGAGAGAGAAACCTGTAAGGAGGGGGGGAGAAGGGCCTGCCCTACTGCTGGTAACATGAGCTTCCCCCGGGACTTTTAACCACTTCACTGCTGCAGCCGCACCACTAAAGAGTGCACACTGAAACACACCCCAAGCCCTAAATAAGCCACTTCAGCCTGACAAAAATCAAGAGGCAACAAAAGTCAAAGCTGCATGATCACAGACAAAGTCTCTGAAACTAAAGGACAATCCGCATCCCGCTGCTGCTTTTTTGTGTCTTTCCCAGCCATGGCTTATGCCTGTGTGTGTGTGTGTGTGTGTGTGTGTTTGTAAGACTGCAATTTCCCAGACAGATCCACCCTGACCAGCTGACAAGCCAGTGCTAATTAGAGATCAGGCCAAGCGGCGTGGCTCAGCCCACAGCCTCCCGCTGGCAAAGCAACCTGCCAGTTAACAACCACTGAGCCCTTTACAGCCAATCACAGGAGACAGAGACAGGGGGAACCGGTGCCAAACACAGGCCAATGAGGTCGGCATTTAATAGATCATCACACTGAGGGGATGATGTGATGTACTCCTAACTCTTCCAGTTTACCCAAATCACAAAATTATATATTTTCTCCTCTTAACCTTTTACAGGATCAAGTCATGTAGAAAATTTCGGGATTTTTGGATTTCTTCCTCTAACATAATATAACAGAAGCAAGCGGGATAGGGTATGGAAATGAATGGAAAAGTGACTCTTACATGTAGTGGAGTTTGCAGTTAAACTGTATGTGCAAGTTTGTCATTCATCGGGATGACATGCGGCTACACTGTGTCACTCTGCAAACCAGTCAAACAGGACAGAAGTGAAGAAAGAAAGTGACCTAAATGAAGAGAGAGCGAGAACCCTCGTCTCAAACCAGGTCCCTTTAGAAAACTTGCTGCTTTCCCGAAGGGGTCAGAGTTCAGAAGTCAAACCTCCAAAATTCCTTAAAGAGAAAAGCAGAGAGGGGGAGGCAAGAGGATGAATGAAAAAAATGGGCTCCTGCTCGGGTCAGCCAATAGAAGTGTCTAAAAGTGTCCTGAGAAAAGGGCAGCGGTTGTGTTTGTTTTAACTTTTCTTGTGTGTGTCCCTTGAGGCTGTGGTGGGTTGGTCTGCTGTACTGTACCCCCCCTTCCTGAAAAGCCCAGTCCGACTCTGGCACATGCACACAGGATCTGTGCCGCAGAAATGTACACACAGACGTGGGGCCACAACAGAGCTGCGAAGCAGAAGTAAGGGGATTTCCTGTGTTTGAGGGGTGACTACTGGTCCTCACGTTGCAGCTGTATCACATAACCCCAAACTGCTGCTCTGCCCACTATACAGACAGACAGATGGGAGAGGAAGAGGGAGCGGCTTTAACTGACGGTCTCTCTGACTTCCAGCCCTCAGGGTTTGATGCACGACGCAGATAAGAGCATGGACAACTTGACAGGTGAGTCCTGTGGAAGCATCGGGACAGAAGGAGTGTCTAGACTTTACCTCCACACAAATCAGTGCCATCATAACCATGCAAAACAATTTATTCCTATCACTAAATGGTACAGCATGAAGGATATCAATTTCTCTAAGCCAACGCTGCCTCACAACAGCATTTACACCTGCAGGTGCTCATTGCCTTGAAGCCCAGGAGGAAGTGTTTCCTGTGTTTGAGGTACTTCAAAAAGTATTATTATGGTATAAGAAAAAGTTGAAAGTCTGAAAAAAGACCATATATTTGAATACACTTAAAGCTTAAAACAAACAAACAAAACAAATGATAGGAGGACTAAGTGCGAACAGTGTGAAGATGAAGGCAGTGGAGAACGGCACATTCTGGGCTGGAGCCCAGGAGCCCTGTGGTATGAAAATGACACAGCTGTCCCTGTAAGACAGGACTGGACTGGACTGGACAACACACTGAGGAATGTCTCTCTCTCTCGCTCTCTCCATTTTTTTCTCCATCTCTCTTTGGTGTCTAGTCCTATTGTCTTCTGTCCTGGGAAAACATTTGCTATCTATACTCTGAGAATTTATCAAAGCATGTAGATCCCTCTGGCTGCCGCTCTTTCACTTAGCTTCTCTTTGACTTCTCCCTCTCTCTCTTTCTATTTGATGTGTAAACACAGACTCCTTTAGATTCGACAGACTGACCCGGATCCACGGTAAAAACTCAACAAACTTTTCACACACGTGACACGCATCTCTGAACTCACGCACATGACTCCACCATGCTGCATCTGCACACGCGACAAAAAAACCCCCTAAATTTAAAAGACTACTGTGACAAACTTGGAATTCCTCATGTCTGCAGGCATAAACACACACCGCACTCAAAACTAACCTACTGTCACCTCAATGCTAGAATGAAGCACAGAGCTGTGACTCCTGCCTGTAGACCATCGGTTAAGGAAACAGGCTCCCGGGATCGCTGGGATAAATAAAGAAAGAAAAGACGGCTACAACATAAAAACAGATTTTTCCTAAGCTGTCCCTTTGTTTTAATACTCATCTGGTTTGAAATCTTTAAAAGAGTCCCCAGATGACAGATGATAACCCACTTTAAGGAAATAAAACATTTTCAAGAGGCTTCTCTCTTACTCTTGAACCATTTGTGTTTTTCTCCCACTTTTCTAGTTTTTCGACAGATGCTCTTGGTTGGGTTTCCATCTAAGCTAACGATTAGTCATGCAGTGCAAGACTGTGCAGTAAATACAACTGCTGATGTAAAAAAACAAAAACAAACCCCCCCCAAAAAACCCCATTCCTGTTTAACATGTATCAGCTGTATATCTATTATATAAATATACAACTGGGATAAATGAAGGATAACATTTGGGAATCATGGGACAAAATATGCTGTCTGTTTCAGGTCTGCAGACCTGAAACACACTCGTGTCCCCAGAGCTTTTCCTGAGCTCACATGGTGAAACGTGGATAATCAGCTTAATACTTTAAAGCTGCAACCTGCACGAACCCCACTCCCTTACTCCCCATCTGAATTCAAGCTAACATGGAAAATATATGATTCAGGGAAGGTATGGAGAGTTAAAACTTACTCTGTGTTGCTGATTCCACAAACCACTCGCTGTAGATTAGTTAATGCTCCTTTGATCTGCATTCCCCATCTATTATCACCTCCTGGTCTGGGTCAGATTCCATATTGGACCAGAGACAAGGGACCATCTCTGGCTTCTTTGTTTTCCTTAAAAAAAACCACACGACTGGACTTGTAGCTTGTTCAGCTGCCTGTGGCAGCAACTTTTATCCCATATTAAGCTTTTTGTTTTGCCCTCTATGGGTCATTAGTACTTTAAAAAAAGTGGGTGGAAGGATGGGGAAAGAACGATTGTGGCTGTTAGAGCTGCAATGTTTGACAAAAAGAGAACACTTGAATTTACCTGAGTAGCAGCCCCACCCTCTTTAGTGCTTGTCAGTGTGCCCAGCGGGTAGGTGTTTGGTGTTCTGCTGATGCAGTATCCATAGCAACAAAAACATCAGTTCTCTTAAGACTCTGTCTCTGTGGGTTTCTTTCTTCTCATATTATGTTGCTCTTCCCCATCGATTGACCCTCAACATTTATCAATTTCACCCCCTAACACAAACTAAAAATTAAGGATATGTGCTATAATAACTGTCAAGGAGAGGTCTTACTTTTAGGGAAAAAAAGAACATGCAACTGAACTGACTAAAATAGAGATTTTTTTTTTCTCATGTGGGCGGAATAGCATCTTATGCCAGCTACAGCATGTGTGTGGGAGTACCATTAACTTGGAAACACAGTTGACCTCACATCTTGCATCGAACAGCTTCAGATTCAGACGGCTCCCAGAAGCCCCGCAATGCCTGGCCTGCATGGTTTGAGCAGCCCCTGCCCCCTTGGGATATAGCAGAGCACAGCTTTTAGCATGACTGTAGCTGGGAGGCAGTTAAAGCATTTAGCAATCGAGGGGGAGTCGAACGCTTTGTGAGAGTCTGGACATTTGGAGAGAAAAATATTTGGCTGCTTATTGTGTGCTATGAGTGAGCATTTGTAGAAGGATAGAGCAGACAAAGGAGAGACTTTTTAACTCACGGGGTGAATGTGTGTAGTTACAGATACCTTTTCATTCTTTTGTTTAATTACAGTCTAGAACCATACAGTAAAGAAAATCTCACTGGGGACTAGGGATGGGTACCGGTGATGGCACCGGTTCTGACATAAACGGTAGTAACCAGACCGAAAAGCAGCGCACATTTCGGTGCTTTATTTCGGTGCTTTATTTCGGTGCTTTATTTCGGTGCTTTTTTTTCCTGAGCTGTGATACACTTCTAGCCAATAATTTTACGTTTCCGAGGATAGTAGGCGGGTCCAGGTACGTACGTTCTTTTAGAGCAGAGCTAGAGATTAAAAATGCCCAAGGCGAAGCGGTCAAAAGTCTGGCTGTACTTCACAGCAAAATATACAAACTCAGCAGCCTGCAACAAGTGCTTTAAGCTGATACTGTGATACTGTCAAAGGAGGTAACACCTCAAATCCGATGAAACACCTGGCGACGCATAGCGTTTTTTTTAAAAGCCCAGAAATGCGCCGTATGATAGCTTGCTGCGAGACCTCACACCGAGCACATCTACTGTGCGTGGGTTGCCTGTTATCGGACCTGAAGTTAGCAATATCCCCCAAAAACACGAAGAGGAGAGTCCTGGCCCCTAGCCCTGTCAGTGTAGCAGAAATGATGACGGATGATGACGGCAGCAGCAGCCGTTCTTCTCTGGGCTTAATGTTGTTCGTGTGTAATTTACGTTGAGTAGGCTAACCACGTTATTACATTAATGCATGTAAGGTGAACTAGCAAACCTCATCATAGCTACATGCGGCTGTCCTCTTGTTTGATGGCAGATACTCCCTTCACCCTGGCCAAAAAGGCTAAAATGACCAAAGAAAAAGTGGAAAACAGTTAAACATGAGAGGATTTGGACAAAGTTTGTGTTTTTTCCATTGTTTAAGCACTGCTTAAAGCCAAGAGTGATACCATATATGCCCCATAGCTGCAGAAAAGGCTAACATTGTTATCTTTTTACAAAAAACCAGCTGAACATGAGAGGTTTTTGGACCAATTTTGTGTTCTCCATTCTTTAAGCACCGGTTTGAGCACCGTTTGAGCACCGGCACCGTTTCAAAAGTACCGATTTGGCACCGGTATCGGATAAAACCTAAACGATACCCATCCCTACTGGGGACATTCCTGATTCTTTTCTCCAAGGTTCATGTTTGGCACTTGGAGCACTTCAGCACCACCAATGGGTCAAAGATGTTAATCCTGTAAGGCCGGAAGGATAAAATTGAAAACCAAAAACCAAAAAAAACCTGACGTGTTTTGTGTGTTGAGAAATTAAATATTAATTTGCATATATGAGTTTTTATTTGAATCATTTCTGCTACATCTGGGGTTTTTTGTTCAATTTATTGCTCACAGTATCTTTACCTTAAACAAATAAAACACTGATGATGCAGAGGTAACAAACATGATAGCTTAACCCTGTACACCTGGAACCCTGTAACACCTGGCGTTACAGGGTTAAGCTATACATGAAAATCTTGGACAATCAACAGAAACAAAGAATGAGAAGGAGTTTAAATTATATCCTTAAGATGAAAAAGCTCTAATAACGGTGGAATTGGTGGAATTCCTTGGAACCTTTATATAAGCTTTGCAGCTCAAATTCAGCTCTCAAAGCAGACTGTTTTCACAAAAAATGCACTTTAACTTAATTCCAAACACAACATTTTACATAATGGCACAAAAAAAATCATGCAGCATTTTCTCCCTAATCCTGATAATCTATCACTACTGCAACCTGCACCCGTTTGCCATCATTAACCAAGGCCTTCTGATAATCTAGACTGGAGCTGAGGTCCAACATACACACAAACACACAAACACACAAAAACTAATGGGTTACTGTTAGTTAAGTCTTGATAAACAGCAGCTGTGTTCAGCAGTGACAGGCTGATGACGCCAACCAGCAGGACCAAGAAAAGACAGTATAGAGTATGACCAGATGCAGCTGTGCCCATGTATGTCTGTTAACATATTCTCCTGGTTTCAGGGAACATGGGTCATAAAGAAAAGGTAAAAACTGATCTAGCAATTATTTTAGTCAGAGCTCGGAAACCTTCCACACACATTCACTTAGCTAAGCCAGTGAGAGCAGGTGGAGGTGGGGTTACAGAGGACAGACAGAGATAGACAGGTAAAGTGTGAGACACATGGCATGCCAGCTGTTGGTAGCTGAGGAAAAGAGCTTATGAGGTATAAGTTGAAGCTCTTTCTTCCCCTACCTCAGGCCAACAGGGAACCTACTCAAGTCTAGACAGGAGAGATAAGATATTGGGGCTCGGGGCATGTTCTAAACAACTTCAGCTCTCATGCAGGTGGGACTGAAGCGCAGTGAGACAAACTGGAAACCAGCAAATGTGCTTTCAAAAAACATAGGCACCAATTTTCTGACAAATAAAATCATCAGAGATTTCTTAAGTATCAAAGTCCATGATACGCACATTTGTTTTTGCATGATAGGATTGCAGATAAAGTCCTTTGAAAACGCATCATAATAATTTAAATATTGAATTAAACAAGACTTTGTTGCCTGTGGTTGCCAATTGTGAGGCAGTGGTTGCCTCACAATTGTGCTCAGCAGGCCAACAGGGAACCTGCTCAAACCCAGAGAGCTCTCATGTGTTCTCTCCAGTTACTCCAGCTTCCTCCCACACTTTCAAGACAAATATGAACTGCTGAGTTCTTCTGTGCTACCGCTGTAATAGATTGGTGACCTGTCCAGGGTGTGTCCTGCTTCTCACCCTGTGAGAGCTGACATGAGTTTCGGCCCCCAGGATAAACAATTAAGAGCAAATCAGAGGAGCTACCAGTGACCAGGCAGGTAGCTGCAGGTAGTCCATACTGACAGAAACTAGAACAGCAACATTTAACAACCGGGCTGGGTTACAGATGTTGAGAGATTGCACAATAGCTTAACAAGAGAAGGGATTTTACAGCTCTGGCAAGTTATCACAGTGGACTTACACAATTCACACTGCAGAGTGATGTTCCAGGAATGTGGGAATTCGCCAATCCAGTCCATCATAGTCTGTGCTAAAAATTAAACCAAGGCCTTCCTGTGTTTCTTTCCATTATTGAGCCCTATTGAAGCATTACTGCAATAAATGAGGAGTATTTAGATGTACTTCTAACAATGATCTGAATATCTTAAAAGGCATAAAGGCTTAGTCAAAGGTGGGAAGTTTATTTTAGTTTATTAGGGTAATGCAAAATACTTTACAAAGGAAACAAATCTACAATGAAAGGTAACAGACTGAGAAACAGCTTCTGAAACATGAGTGTAATCCTGCTCTTAAGAAGCATCACACAAAGCCTGTAAAACATACACAGACATTAAAAAAAACAAAAAAAACAAGCACTTTCTTTGTTCCTGTTCTTTATGTTACCTCGGGACTACAGTGTCTTTGTTGTTGGAATAGTCTGTAATCCAAATTATATTTCATCACAAGACAACCCTGTTTGCTGTTCCCTGTAAGTACTTGTATCTATAACTCATATACACATACTCTCTGAAGTCTTTGGAAGTCTACCAAGTCTCTGATCTTGATTTAAAACCTTTTAGGAAAGGCGCTTATTGAAAGACACTCTGACAATGATGATCTGGGTGATCTGACCCAGCCACGAAACAGCACTTGTGCTTGTACTTACAAGCAATGTTTTAGTTTTTGACATACTTTGGTCTATTTCAATATAAATTCATTTTTCTCAGCTATCAAACAAATAATATATCAATAAAAATGGAGACTTTATGTATTATCGTGTCTGTTTTCCCACGGCGATTTGTGTAGATACCATCAAGACAAACATAGAGCCTATTCGCAGAACCCTAAATCATTAACAGGATTCTGACTCCACATTATACTGATTCGTGTGAAAACTGTCTCAAACTGAGTTATGTGTGGTGATCCTTTGTTTGTTTTTTTTTCTTTTTGTCACGTCCTCATTTGAGATAGAGTAATGATATCCCCAACGCCTGTATGCAGGAATCACAGGGTTAGTCTCTGTAACACTCACTGCTACAGCATTTTCACACCACAAAGACCTCATCCCTTTGTCTGCTTTAACAAAGAGAAGCCAAAGCAGAAGACAGGCCATTATGGATAGCTTCCTCTTTCTCCGGCCACAGAGATAAATGACAGGGATAAGCATGCTCAGACACACACACGCACGCGCGCACACACACACACTGACACACACACACACTTTCTAGCCTCTATTTTCTTTGTCTATACACTCAGGATAGTAGGCCCCGTTCTCCCATGAGTCATTTTGTTTCCATGTTCTCCTTTGCATACATCTGACAGTTGGTCAAACTAGTTTTTGCACTTCAAACAGCCAGACCACAACTGACGCTCTCATAATTACTTTGTGTGGTTTCCCTGTTGTCAGAATATGCTGTTCAATACCGTGTTTTCCAGCATCCTTCACTTCTTATTAGCCCGGCACTGGCCTGATCTGGAGGGTTTTAGCGCAGAAGCTTAAAGACGTTTGGAACGCTCTTAACTGTGAACCTCGGGCCTTTGAAGCTTGTGACCTCTTCGTTCTGGGGTCACAAGCATTTTGCCCCGGTGCCACAACAACACTAGACACCTACCCCCAGCCCGACTTCCTCTGGGAGGCTCGGCTGCATTGTAAACCAGAAAATGCATTAAAGGCAACTACAGCCTGGTGGCAACCATACCCAGTAAATAAATATAGATAAACATACCTCTAAGATCACATGTTCAACTGTGACACTCGCAAATAAACTGTACAAAGCACACACAGAGACAGTAAGGTGCTGGTTCTCCTCCACCAGCCCCAAATTGCACTGTTAACCCTCCTTTTGTGAATTAAACTGGCTTTATCTTATACAAGAGAAAACCAGTCACCCTTCTTTATCCTGCAGCTCCACTAGTTTCTGTTTATTATGCTAATATATTTCATGAGCTGCTTCTTCAGCTCTCTTAATTAATCTCAAAGTAAAAGTGGTAAGCACATTTATCAGGCAAAGCTTCAGGGGCGAGGAGGTGTGGGCGGGAGGAGTGCAGTCACCTCATCTCCTCTTGAAAGCCCATCTGAATTTTTCTCTAATCTTTTGAACCGAAAAATTAGGCTGGAAACATTAAAGCACAAAATCAAATGGAAACAAAAGGGAAACCCCCTGACTTATCTTTTTTATTGCCTTTAAGTTTCTTCTCATTGCTGCACTCTAATCAAAACAACTTAGAAGAGGAAAAATAAGAGGTGAGAGGAGAGATGGAGTAAAGAGAGAAGGAGGAGGATGATAGGGAGGGGACAGATGAAAGGTGAGAAGGAGGACAGTTTGTTTTAAGGCCCACCTGAGGGCTGGAGCAGTTTAATGTGAAGGACAGTGTATTTGTGTGTGTGTGTGTGTGTGTGTGTGTGTGTGTGTGTGTGTGTGTGTGTGTGTGTGTGTGTGTGTGTGTGTACAGAGTAAAAGGTAGCAAGGGGGCGAAGGTCAAAAGTCTGGCAGACAGGAAATTAGCCACACCTGAGGATTTATGGACAAAGTCTACTTGAAACCCTCAAAGCAACACAACACAACACAACACATCCACTTAAGAGTGAAGAAATTAAAAAGGTTTAAAAGCTTTTGTTTTCTACACTTCACCGAAGCACAAATATAGACATTTTCTTGACAAAGGGATACTGTTGAGAAGACCAATGCCGCATCTTAAGCTATAGTATAGTCCCCTTTGTCACACACGATTTATCCCTTACTCTCATTACCACCTTCATCCATTCTGCAGTTCATCTTCATAACAAGCTCATTCCATCCCCCCAACCTATTTCTCTTTCTTTCCACCACCCCCATCACTATCTGGTAACATGGTTTCAGCTCAGCCTTCATTCATTTCCTTCTGTCAACTTGCCAGAAAACAAAAATCCTTCTACGGCTCGATGACAGGACAAAGACGGCAACGTCTCACCAAATTACTTGCACTGAAACGAGACGCTTCAGAAAGTCCCGCAGATATAAAAATATTCAAGCGATATTCTCATTTTACTGTTGTGGCCCACATATCCCAATAACACAGAAACTTGCGTTTAGGATGAGTTTACGTACATTAGCGGTGTGGTGTCCGCAAAGCTCGCTGCATTATGTCCTGTGTAGTTGAACGAGTATAATCAAATCCACCCGAAAATGTGCATCGCTTTGTGTGTTTTTATTTATCATTGATATGGGTAAAAGCAGACATTTTCTAGTGGATACTGTAACTGTGCATTTGCTTTTCAGTCGTTCACTGAAATGCATGTAAAGAAGCGGAAACTAGGCCACCTTAACAAATGTTTAATCAGAGACTGATTTTTATGTATCCTTCACGGTTCGAGTGAATTTTTCGACCTGCATGTGTAAAAACACCTTGTTTAGCCCATGGTCAAGAAGTTTCGCAATTTCATTCAGACGCACTGTTTTTGTGCCACACCTCAGGATGACCTCATTGAATATTTCCCTGTCCCAGAACAACACAATATCTCTACATGCCACCTTCACTTGCAGGATAATAAATTTACATTTTCTACAGTGACAGCAGGAAACAAGCAAAAAGCATCGCAACCAGAGACATGAGCCAAGTGACCGGCTAGTTATATTTATGTGTCTTTCATTCAGACAAACACATCAAGCTCAGTGCATTCGATAGTAGGTGTATAAAGGCCTCCTGAGAAATGGAGCCTATAGATTCTCTTAGATAGATTATACTCAGTTGAACTGATCACTTAAAGATATTAAGCTGCAACACAGCTTAAGAGAAGTTTAAGAGAAGAAGCAGGTAAGATATTTCAGACCTACCTGTCAGCATCTCCCTGTCCCGATGACGCATTTCGATGGAGCGTCTCTCGAACGGCAGCCATGCTGTCGGGAAGGCGGTTAAGGCGCCGAGTGTACAATCCCAAACCTCCATCAGTCATGTAGCTGCAAGAGACAACCAAAACGTATTAGAAATAAGTAACTCTGACATATATAATTACAGACCTCAAAGAGGATGATTTGAGGTTGCGCCACTTTGTTTGAGATAATGGGACGACTTAACAGACACTTGTCTTCTTGCTGGGGCTGCTTTTGTTATAAATGTCTTATTGAGCAGGAAGCCACATCCATGTAGTTCTCTGGCTGAGGTGAAGCTCTCATCAGTCAGGCTTAAATAGAGCAAAAACCTCCCACATCAACACTGGAGACAGCAAACTAAGGACACATTTCTCTCATGTGGCTAGTGTTCAACAACAGTGGCCTTTAAAAGAAAAAACTGCTTAGAAGACAGTTTGCTCTCTATGTCTACAGGAAGCACATTGCAATTCATCACCAATACTGAGACCATCAGTGCACCAGACTGGAATATTATGATTGACTGAGTAACTAAGCATTAGAAGAAGCTAAAAATACTTGTACTGTATTTATATGTGCAGGCTAAGTAGGGCATTCACTTCATTTCGTAACGGAAAATTATATTTGAAAGGACTCAATTTATTGCTTGCTGGCCTCGGAGGCTCAGTGAGCAGCAGTTACAGCCTGTGGCTAACGCTGAGGCCATGAGCACTTACATAAACATTCCCATTCAAACTAAAACAACAGTAACTAATTCCCCAAATATTTACCTGTGGAGGAGCTTCCTAATGGAACTAAATATTGACTCCTTTAACCCGGGTGTAATTTAATGAGATGTTTGCTGGTTTAACGTTGAAGTTTTGATGATTCTGTGTATGCAGTGATGTGAGTAGAGAAAGAAGCCTAGCAAAAGCGCGACCACTAAAACAGTTATGCGTTATCTCAATGTAGATCTCGGTGAGAGGAAACCCTGCACGCACAGACAAACGCGCATTTGTACCTAAATGTGTATACAGTATACACACAGTACAGTGTTTCGTACAGACAGAGCTTCTTTGTATGTGACTCAAATGGAATCAGCACGAAAGCAGATTCTGTGTGCTGTATCCCAGCAGCATGAAAATGTAACTGTGTCTAAGTAACCAACCTGAAAAGTATCAAATGTTATACTTTCTTAACCAGAAGAGAGAATTATACAAGCTTTTTTAAAAGTTGTCTGGTAGTAATGTATTATGAATTGCCAAGTGATAAAACTAAACTAAATATGCACTAATTCAATGTATTTAACACTCAAGGCACTTCATATTGTACATTAATACAGAGAAAACCAACAATCAGACAACACTGCCTACAAGCAAGAATTTGGTAACAGTGGAAAGGAAAAACCCCTTCTAACAGGAAGACACCCCTACAAGAACCAGACCCAGGGAAGGGCAGCCGGCAGTGGCGTAGCGGGGGGGTGGCTTACTGGGCTTAAGCCCGGGGTGTTTTTTCAGAAGCCCGGGGTCTTTTGTAGTGTAATTTTTTCATAGTTAGATGCCTGGCTGACAACTGTATAAAGCAAAAAACTACACACAATATTCGAAGCACATAGTGCACACTGTGGGAATTTACGACTGTGCGTAAATCCCCCCTAATATTGGTATGATCCGAGCTCAGGCACTAAGCGGGGCGGGGCAGCTGCTGCATATTTCTATGCAAAACAAGAGGAACTTCAATACACAGCAGTATATTCACAGTTGAAACCAGATATTTACATACACTTTATGGAAAACACAAGAACATTTTTTTACTGTACAACATCAATTTAGAGTAAACTTGTTTTGGATAAATAAATATTGAAATATCTTTTGAATTAGTTAAATGTCAGAATAAAGAGAGACAGAGCGTTCTGTTTTTTATCACTTTCGTCAAATTTAGGAGTACATATACATTAAGTTTATTGTTAATTAATAAGAAACTCCAGACGATTCCATTCTGAGCTGACGAAGCTTCTGATAGGTTAGTAGAGTCCATGTGAGTAAATTGGTGGCACACCTGTGGATGCATATAAGGCAAAGCACAGAGTCTGTTTCTTTGACATGGGAAAATCAAGAGATGTCAACCAAAACACCAGAAAAAGAACTGTGGAGCTCCATAAGTGTGGCTCAATTTTGAATACAATTTGGTGCCATTTGCAATTAAGAAATACAGATAGTTTCTCTCTTTACTCTTAAAGTTAACAAATATGTTTTTTATATTTATCAATCTAAAAAAATAAACATTTAGTCTAATTTGATGTTACAATTAAAAAAGTGTTTGTGTTTTGATCTGAAGAGTGTGTAAATATCTGGTTTCAACTGTATATTTGATGATTGTCAGCACAAAGAGGGAGAGAGAGGAACAGAGAGGGAGATGGAGAATGAGGACAGAACAGAGATGAACAAGAGCAGGTGAGACTCACATGTTAGTCAAATGGTTGTTTACCAAAAGTATCACCGTATCATAGGTCCTCATGTATCTCGTACCTAGTGTCTCTTTTTAGGTTTGCTATTTTTCAGATTCTATATTTATTAAGTTATGCAGGCTTGTTTGCACAACAAGGCTAAATAATTATAGAAACTTTTTTCAATCTAAATAGTGGACTTTGGTAGAATAAAAAAAAACAAGTGTAGTGCAGGTCTATGATGATTTTTAGTTCTACTATCATCTAGTTCTGATTCTGGTTCTGTCTTGGTTAAGTCCCAAGTAGTCCTGATTTTGAACTGTTGTAGTCCTGTTTTAATTCTGGATCAGTTCTGGGTCTGGTTGAATTGGGGTTTAGTCCTCGTGT
>NW_005187544.1:542108-550668 GCF_000239375.1 Pundamilia nyererei | reverse complement strand
CTGATATGGACAATGTATCTTTATAGACCAAGTGTTTATCAGTTATTACTTTAATAGCATTTAGCATTTGTCTACAATTTGTTTTTGTACTGCAATGTCATATTATCTTAGTAATGAATCAAATCACACATATCATAAATGTTAAGGAAAACTGTTCATGCTCCATGTGTATAAAAGAAAAAAAATATTGGCCTATATATCAGATTTTGTAACCATGAAACACTGGTATTGGTAAATCCCGTGCCTTTTGAGCTATAATGCAGTGATATGCAGCAGTAGCCTTTAGGTTTGAGAAATAAAGCTAACTCAGAAAGTCCAAAAACTGCATTTCCTTCAAGAGCCAGTCTAAGCAGGCCACAAATGTCAATCAGTCCTCAAGGATGCCAAATGTCAACATGTCCAGCTAAACAGCATTAAAAGGCTGCCTGGTTAAAAAACAAAAACATACATAAAGTATTCACAGAGAACATACCGGTATTATATTATTGGGTATAAACTGGATAGTAGATCAGTGCGTGAGCAGGCAACTACATGCTGCATAGCTAGAACACAGCGGCCAAGGTTTGAATCCCACCTGTGGCCCTTTGCTGCATGTCTTCCTCTCTCTTTCACTCTGATTTTCAGTCCATCTGTACTTACTATCCAATCCACTACTTAGGCTTAAAGTTGGGTGTTCGACTGCTTTAACTGACAGGTGTGCCAAAAGGGAGCTGTTGGCTGCTAGGTCTAACCTCTTCTAATTTCTGTTGGTTTTTAATAACAGCTGACAAATAAAACGGTCTGTTGTGTGGAAAAGATTATCCAAGATGTAGAATTGTAGTATTTTCCTAGTCTTTAAATTAGTGTTAATTAGCAGTTTCACCCACACAAATCCTGCTGCTGCTTGGTAACAAGACTTGCTACCCATAATTCATAAATTAGCGCTTCATCCCTTTGTCCAGATGCACTAACCCTGGATAAAAACAACAACAACAACATGGTAATGGCCCATATGCTGATGCTACTGATTTAAAATCATCTGGTGCCTATCAACATTTTGAGCAATAAATAAATAAAACTGTCAACATTAAACCAAATGACCCATGGACTACTAAATATCAAACAAATTAATGGGATATGTTTAAGAATAAAAAATAAATCATAGAGACAACATAGCCCAGATATGATTTGAGTGCAATAGATTTTCATAACAACAAAAGACACAGACACTGAAGGTACTGGGATTCTCTTTTGACAACGGACCAACTTGGATGGGGGGGGGATTTGCTGCCCTTTATGGGAAGCATCCGTCATCACAACACAAAGTCACCTTGACGGTGACACACACAATCACTCACATACATAAGCAAAACTCCTGATTGACAAGTTACTCCTTGACACTAATAACTAACTGAGGGCCTCTCCTCTTGTTTCAGACGCCTGTTAACCTGTAACCCTCTGCAGCAGGAGAAACGTGTCCAAACAAGACACTTTATGGGCTGACACTGAACAGCCAGGTACAGTTTACACAGTCAAGCAACTAACAGAAAGAGAGAGTCGTGGGTAAATGACATTGCAGATATATTTGACTCACTAACAATGCATGCACTATGGTACAGACAGGAGTTAACTCCCATATTGTCACACTACGGAAAAAACAAACAAACAAACAGGAGTTACAGCTCCTACTCCACTCAGACATACCTGTCTGCCTTGAACATGGTTAAACAGTTAGTCCGAAGAAAAATAAACAAGTCCAGGTGTGTGTTGATCTTTGCTGATGAAAATCTCCAAAGAAATGTCAACTGTCTTTTACTGTCTGGCTTCTTCTGTCTGCTGTTACTAAGTCTGGTCCTGTGTGTGTGTGAGATCTGCTGTGATATCACCAGGTGAAAACCTGTTTGGTGATATCAGAGATAAATGCAAAGCACCCAGCAACTCTCCATGTATATACTAAGGTGCAGCCTGACTGTTTGGTAGTGTGTCCTGCTCTGTGAAAACTCAGTGTTGATATGCAGTCTCGCTCCCCTGCTCCACATGTTTTTCTCTCCTGAATGGAGGTTGGGTCTGTCTGTAAAGGTTGGAGGAGGGAGAGGAGGGAAGAATTGGAGTGGGGGGAGTGGTATATCAGCCACATAGCCCTGAGCCAAGGAGACAGATCCCCACATTTCCATGAGCAGAGATAGCGAAAGGGAAAAAAAGAGAAGGGGGTGGGGGTGATTGGTGACTGATAAAACCCCCCCACTGTAAATAGTAAAAGTGGTGCCGTCAGTCACACTGCCTGTCTACTAGGATTGAGTGTATGCTAAATAAATTACCTGTTATGTCTCAAGACGTTTCTAAGCAATCAAGAATGTAGATTCCTTAGACATTTCTAGAGCTGCAACTTGTTTTCATTGTTGACTTACCTCCCAACATTATCGCAATATTTTTTCCATAAAATGTAAAACAGCAAGAAAAAAAAATACCTGAGGCTTTGAAAACAGATAAAAAAGACAAATACAGTTACTGGACCCCAGTAAATATAATGTGGAGGTTGACATCTTTTAAATAATTATTTTTTATATTTGGCTATAAATTGTTTTACTGTTATGGCTATTTACCACTGATTGCTCTTGACCACCAAGAGAGCCTTTGGCAACAGTGGGAAGGAAGAACTCCCTTTTAACCGGCAGAGACTTCTAGCAGAATTAGGGGCTGACCCAAATATTTGTATGTTTGTGGGGACTTATTGATATAATAAATTCAAGGTGACTTTCACTGTGCTTACTTAGCAAATGTCCAGATTAGCATTAGCTCACCTGCTCTGGCTCACTTCATGTGTTTTGTGTTCATTAGCAGGGACACGTGTTCAGTGAAGGTATCCCTTTCAAAGCAGGAATGTTATTGGTGTCCCAAAAACTAACTGGCCTGCATGTGAGACGTGGACAGCTCTAAAGAACAGCTGCAGAATATTATACTGGTTCATACTCCCCCAACACTACAAATGTTTTAATTAAAAACGCAAGAGAAAATTAAAGCATGTTATAAATGATTATATATTGCTATTTAACAGCTATTTTATGCTACTAAATATTGTTACAGGCGTTAAAGAATTAGTTCAAGTAATGTTTCTAACTGTTTTGGTTGCAGAAGTAGAAATTGTATCAGAGTTGTTCATAGCTATGAACATCTCACTTTATAGAATTAATTAGGGGCAACTTTACAGAGAGATCTTTGTGGATTGTTCACTCTTACAGGGACAAATAATATTTCCACCATGAAGGCCACAAATTAAATTCCATAAGCCTTAATGACATTGTGTTGGAAGCCAGGAGCTCAGAGAAATATCAACCCCAAGAGTCTGCGTGCCACACAGATAAGAGAGGAAAAAAAGCACCTTTTGTAATTCGTGTGATTTCAGATTTAATTAACATTTAAGAGGTAACAAAGACTTTAGGTGTGAGAGTTTACTGGTCTAATCCAAAAGCCAGCTCCTCCTCTCTGGGTAAACATACCACTTTTGTGCAGAAGAACCTGTTATTTTGTGGACGCTAACATGCTTGGAATGGAGCTAATTGTTAAATAGCCTGATGATGTCGAGAATAATGGTTAACCCAGAGGAAGACTGCCCACACACCCACATGGCTGTACCTACACAGTTCCTTTCTTACACACACACACACACACACACACACACACACACACACACACACACACACACACACACACACACACAGCAATCCCCCCCCACCCCCTTCGCCCCAACACAAAGAATATAATCTAGTCAGCATGTTCCCATTTGAATAAAAGCTCATTTTGCCAGCCATCCGTCACATCATCCATAGAGATCAGACAGCTGAGACCAAATACACACCACAAGCATGTTTTTCACACAGACAAAAAGGCACCATTTAAACATCAAATCCAGCTCAATTTACTCTCTACATAATCTGTTTGATCCAATCTAGCTTGCAAATGACAAAAAGGTTTTTGAAATGATGGATATATGATCATTTACCAGTCTAAATAAAAAAGCACCAGCTTCTAAAACGTGAGGATGATGTTGATTTCCTTTGTTTAAAGACTAAACTGATGAATCAGTTTGTCCAAAAAAAGTATAATTTATTAATTATAAATATAAACGTGGTATATGATTTTTGTCTTATTCATGGTTCTTACCGATATAAAGTGTTTTCAATAAGATAATGTCTCGGCTCACATGTACACGTCACTCGTCTGTCCAGGTGTGGCTGTGGCCTGGCTTGGTTTGCTTAGTCACAGATTCAGATATATCAAGTAGTTCAACAGTACTTTGCTCTCTGGCTTTCTAAAGGTACCTCGGGGCTGGTGACTATGGTGATCCAGATCTATGCAGGCTAGATGAAGTAATTTCCACACAGCTTTTAAGAGGCATGTTTTTTTTGTTTTGTTTTGTTTTTTAAATCACCTTCACTGCTTTTATGAAATCTCATTCATATTAACATTACACAGAATTTGAACAAATACCCTGATCTCTTGTTTTCCAACTTTCTATTCCATCTGAAGATGATTTGGTGCCTTTTATGGCTTCATCTGATAATAATGATGACAACAGTACTTTAAATTGTGTGCCAGCCAAGGTATGCAAGGGGCCTGCTACAACATGGTCACTGGCTTTCAAAGAGAAAAATAACCAGGTTATCAGGACAACAGCATCGAAACACTGAAAGACTGCAAACTTGTGGGATTTTCACTGTACAGAATAAATGATACTTGTGCTATAGAGACCATCTGTCAGCTGGGTTGCACATATACAGTCAAGAAACACTACTGCCCTCCTGTGGTAAGCCTACATTAAAGACAAGTCTCTCATTGTTGAGAGACCAAACTGTCACATCTCAGCCATAAAAGTCATATTATATAAGCATGGCATCCATTTTCATATGTTTTTTTTTATGTTTGAGCACATCAGAGTTATTAGAATATTTACCAGTAATCTTTTGGGGTGGGAAATATTGCAAATATGTTTTTGTCACATAAATACTGCGCTTACCCAGATTCACTGTAACTCAACTTTTTGTGAACTGTAATGCAGCATTAGTAAATGCTGCAAAATCTTTCCAACAGGTTTTCATGTTTTTCCTGTTTAATCCAACAACAATACAGAAACAAAAGATGATGCATGGACAATGACAGAACAGAGAAATGCTGAAAATCCTCCCGGTGAAGATGTTAGAACCAGTGACAGTTCCCTAGATACTCTTGTTAACCAAGAGTATCTATACTATACTACTTTTTGCCAGTAATGGATTTATTGGCAAAAAGTTTCTGTATTGATAACACATCTGTCTGATTAAAAAAGACTCACTTACCCACTGGTCACATCATCAGTGCGCACAGCATTCTTGCTCAGCACATCTCCATCGCTCATGTATCCCGTGACTTCCATTGGGATTCCATCAAGGTCGACGTCTTCCCCGGCTCTGTCTCCCAGGTCCACGCTGCACAGGGCTCCTCCCCTGCCAGCCAGCTGTCGCCGCAGGTTCCCGGGGTAAAGGTAGCGTCCTCCCTGGCCACCAACCACACGGCCACCGTAACCATTCCCCATAGAGGGGGCATCACCTGCCTGAAGACGAGGGCTAGACTGGCCCAGTCGCCACGAGGATAGTGAGGGGCGGGAAGATGTAAGGCTGAGGATGCTTCGACTGCCTCCGCTATTGCTGCTGCCACTGCCTGTACCGCCACCGCCGCTGATATCTGTGGTAATGCTGCTGTCAAAGGTGGTTTCCAAGGTGCTGAGCGGAATACAATGAAGGCAAGACAAGTTGAGAGCACACATTAATGTTTTCTGATAACATTTCATTCAAAACTGTGCCTTTTGAAGCAGTAAGCAAGTGGCCAATCACTACACCAAATGTCAAGAATTCTTTTCCTAGGATCTGGAAATATGGAACAGAGAGAAGCACTGGAGAAAAAAAAAGCATCAAATTGCACAATTTCATTTATGAACAACAGATTTATTGACCTTAGAGCAGAGTATAAACTATGTAGACAGTTGGGTCA
This sequence comes from Pundamilia nyererei, assembly GCF_000239375.1. Taxonomy (NCBI): domain Eukaryota; kingdom Metazoa; phylum Chordata; class Actinopteri; order Cichliformes; family Cichlidae; genus Pundamilia; species Pundamilia nyererei. The sequence continues at coordinate 544,665 of NW_005187544.1, read as the reverse complement.
GCACTGACACATAACACCAGAGCACAGGTCACAACTCTGTAGGAGGGAACGTGATTAGAGCTAAGCCAGAAGCATCAAAGACATGCCCAACGATCAAAGTAAAAGATCCCTAAAAAGAAGGATAAGACTGCTATAAGAAAAAAAGGAGGTAATACCTGTTAAACACAGACAGACACAGTCTACTGACCACAAGACTGATTCAAATCCACCAAAAAAATGAGTGTGATTTAGATGATTTACCACTCAACCATAACAGCATTGTAAGAAACTTCAGTTGCTGTTCAGATAGTAAGTGTTTGTTCACATATAAACTTCCCTCCAAGCACTGTTTTCCTAACAAAAAAATGAATTGCTCAATATCAAGAAAAACACTATGTGGGATGAGCCAGAGCGCAGTGCCAATCACTGTACCTGTGTGAGACCTGAGTTCCTCGGAGGCTTGACATGGTCTCCTCTAAGTTTTGCCGCAGGTCAGCTATGTTTTTGACAGTACGCAACCGCCTGGTCTCTGGGTCTTCACCTGACCAGCACAATAAAAAAAAACAAAAAAAATTTAAAGAACATATTTTCTCTATGCTGAACCAGAAAGATTACATATTTCCATTGATCGCCGACCTGAAAGGTCCTCGATGGATGTCTGGCTGGTCTTGGTGAAGGAAATGTCTCCACCTCTGCCTCCTGAATCGGTCTCAGTAGTCACTGTTCCCTCGCTGTCTGTTTGGGATCTGGAAAATTAATTGTGCAACAGATCAAATCGATTCTGAATTATTGTGCACTTAGTGGGAACCTAATATTGAGCAAATTGTCACGAAAGAGGGATAAACCCGATTAAGATTTAAATCTGCTGTGTTTCAAGTCTTGTGACTGTAGTCCAAAATGAATGCCTGCTAATCCCCACACACCAGAAAAGTTTGCCTTTGAAGGATAAATCGATACAGCTGAACCACTGGTAGTGTTTTGAAATGATGACATTCGAAAGCTTCGCTCATATTCAGCCTGCGGTCTTTGCCCGATTCCAGACTTTGTCCTTGTTGACTACTCGCTCTGTGTACCAGACAATGAAAACCACTGACTGCTTCAGACTCACACTGTTGTACAGAGAATGGCAGCATGGAAACTCGACCTTCTGACTAACCAACCTAATACAGGGTTAAACTTTAGCTTATTTCCATATCTTTTCCTTGAACTAATTTCTACCAGTGTGCTTTGTTTTAAGTTAATGGTCATCAGCATTGATCGTATGTTTTTAATCCTTCTAATTTACTTTCAAACATAATCTTTCTGACAGGTGGAGGCGGTATAATCCTGCTTGTAATGGTACCTGACAGCAAAAGGGGAAGTTTCAAAGTGCTGATAATGGAGGCATTTTTTTGGCGGTGGGGTTGTTAACTATGGGTCAGAATGTACACAGGGAGAAAGGGCAGCAGCACAGGAAGCATCAGGAAGTTAATGAGTGGTTGTTAGAAAAGACTTATTGAGCGCATGAGGGACCTCCTTCCTTATCACACTGCGACCAGGACAGAGGTCAGGGGCGCACAACATCTACACATATTTGCCCAGATGCACGTGTACAAACAGGCAGGCAAAATATGAGAACCTGAACATATTAAAGATTACTGTTTAACAATTTAGAGATGGACAAATACTCAAAGAAAACTTTGAAAAACTTTGTATTTGGTGAAAAAAAACAAACCAATCCAATTTTATTTATATAGTACCAAATCACAACGAGAATTGCCTGAATAAAGTAAAGGCCCTACGATAATACAAAAAAACCCCCCAACAATCAGATGCTAGCCTGTGAACCAGCATTTGTCAACAGTGAGAAGGACATCTCCCTTTTAACCTGTTAGCAGTCGGACATACCGCCCACGGTACATTGGATGGTTTAGGGGACTAATTGTAAATTTGTAGGACTGCTAAGGGGTTAACAGAAAGAAACCTCCAGGAGAACCAGGCTCCGGGAGGGGTTTCCATCTGCCACGACCAATTGGGGTGAAGGGATGGCAGGCAGGACATAGTACACACACGCTGTCCAGTTAAGAGTTTGGTTTCAAGCCCCCCTGCAAATATGTTACACATAAAACTGAGCAGGGCTAAGTAAACATCACTCTGAGAACCTACATGTGGATGCTAGAGTGGTGGAGAGGTTCAAACAGCATGTGTAATACAGGACAGCACTTTCTGTCGGGGGGAAGATTGGAAAGTTTGCAGCTTAAATGGATCGCCAAATTGTGAAGGCGTATCTGGTACACGATGTAATCAAAGTGAGGCATGTTAGAGTGTATGACGCAATGCAACTCAAGCTGCCTGTCTGAACTAGCTTGCAGGCTACACTCCATTTTTTTATAATCTTACACAGCCCTGGAAACATAGAGCCAGGTTATACACCGATTCATATTCATTCAAACATGTGGAATAAGTTCACATATATGATCACATATACAACAGAATGAATATGCAACATACTGTATGAGCAGTGTTTTAATACTATTGTTTTATAAGGCCTAACTTCATTTTGTTTCTTTTTACTTTTCTAACAGTGTAACATATATAT
>NW_005187544.1:534013-542051 GCF_000239375.1 Pundamilia nyererei | reverse complement strand
ATATATATATGAGAGAGAGAGAGAGAGAGAGAGAGAGAGAGAGAGAGATTTTTTTATATATAGTGTTTGACTATAAATTATCATTACTTGCTTTCATTATTGCATGTAGGTAATATAGGCAGGTGAAACTGAGATTCACTACCACATACTTTAGACAAGATACTCCAAGAAAGTGCAATCTTACCTGTACATGAAAGGTGCAACAGTGGCTGTGTTGGGGTGGCTATGGTGCTGTTGCGTCTGAGGTAGCTGCACACTGACCGTGTTGCTGGCTGTGCTCTGCGTAGTGCCACCACCTGCCACAGGGGCGGTGCTGGTCTTTCCTTCTGTGGAGGCCAGGCTGGAGGTAGAGCTGGAGTGCCTGCTGTCCCTGTCTCTGTCCAGGGGGCCACGGTGCATGGCGAGACCCCCTCCTAACCGCATGCTCCGAGGCCTCTCCCCTGCTTCCTTCACTGAAGAAGCTTTACCACCAGCTCCTGTGGGTTTGCCTCCTGGCTTTGGTATTCCGCTTTGTGCAGGGGTGGAACTCTCTTTTTTGGCCAATTTACCTCCCTTGGGAATGAAACTGGCAATTTTAGAGGTTCTTTTATTTGTGTCAGCATCCAGAGCAACAGGTACTACTTCTTCCTTGTGCTCATCTCCCCTCAGCTCTGTTTTATCAGGGACGGAGGTGCGCTTCGCTACCTCCTTCCCTTTCTCCTTCCCCTTCTCCTTATCTTTTTCAGGTCCTTTGACTGAGCCTTTCTTGGTAGTCAAAGCTCTGCTGAAAGTTCGCTGGGCAATGCCCCTCAGAGCTATTTTGGGGCTGCTTGCGGTGGTAGAAACCGTAGTTCCCAAAGAGGGAGTCGCTCCACAAGAATTCCCATTGCTGGTTCCGTTGAGTCCCGGCCGAACATTGCCATCATTCTCCTCTAAGGGGTCGGTGTTGGAGCCTGTCTCAGCTCTCTCCACCTGCCCCGCTCCAAGCTGCCTGGTTGGTGCAGCATTATCAGTCTGGGGCCCTACCCCATTGGAGGAAGAGATGGAGGACGACTTGGAGCCTCCTTTACTGTTGAAGAGTTTAAGCTTCTCCAGCATTGACTTTTGAGTTACTACCTTAGGAGGAGCTTCATTTGTCAGAGCAGTCTTACAGGAAGTGTCCTTCTCCTGCTTGACAGACTGCATGGCAGATGAGGGGGGGCTCGTCGAGGCGGAGGAATTAGAAGAGGTGTGCTTGGAGCTTGCTGACTTGCCCCTCCAGGGCTTGCTGTTGGGCTGGGGAATAGCTGTGGAAGAGGAGGATGAGGACAAGGGAGGAATCAGGGTAGAGGTAGTGGCAGGGATGCTGGTGGAGGAGCTGACAGACACTGCAGATGATGGAGCAAGCTCAGTCATCACCAAAGGTTGTGAGGTCAGGCCCTCTGAGGAATCTGTACCAGAAAAGAGACAATTTATTAAACAATAAAGAAGGGAGTTAAAGCTTAGATACTAAATTCAGGCAGACGAAGAATCTGAAGGACACAAGGAAAAACAGAAGCTTCTTTGACCCCACACAGAGTTACCTTATAAGCCCTGAAGGTGGCCTGTGTTGATATAACCAAACATGCCATTACTTTTCTCTGGACTAACCACCAAAACTGTTAAAAACCCCTTAGCACTAACAACGAGAGGAGCCCATCACAAACTGTTTATAAAAACAATGAGGGCCATACTCAAGTGCTTTTAAGTCTCGCCAAGAAGGCCTAGTCAAGAAGCAGTGCTGCTGCACTTATAAGGCATGGACTTATATGGACTTATTTTGGTCACGGTCCCTCTGCTTAACAAAGAAAACACTGTCTAGTTACACCACTCCCCTGTATATTAAACTGAGAAACAAGACGAAAAAATATGGTTTGAATTAGAAATGAACAGAACAGAAAGTACTTTTTTTACAAACATGTTCCTGCTACAGATTCATCATTCATTAAGGAGTTGTCTGAGAAAATCTGCAGCACGTGACTCTCAACAAGCAAACTTACCAAGAGCTGGAGAAGCAACGCAAGAGCTGAAAAGGTAGTCACTGCCCATATAAAAATAAACAAAAAAAACCCCCAAGTATTCTGAGTGCTGCTCAAGATCTCAGTGTGTACGCACAGCAGGGCTACTAACAGCATGGAGCTCAGACCAGCAACATTTGAATATTCAAACACCAACGGCCAGCGAGAGAGGGAGAGAGAGGGCCAGTGCAGGGAGCACTGGGTGCAATGAATCATCGCACTTTAGCTGTAACACACTCCGCTTACTTCTTAGACACAAACACAAAAAGTGACACATTAATTCAAAGATAGTGCAGCTGCTCTGTTGTCCTTCTTCATCTACAAACCCCTAAAACCTCCTGAGTTTACTTTTTATTACAAGTGTTTTTCATTAGACGAGACAAGAGAAAACACATTTCAAACTCCAAATGCATGCCAGTACATTTTTTTTCTATTCAGAGGAACAATTACACATGAAAATCAATACAGATAACTTGGTATTCTGATCAATTCACACAGCTATGTTAACTCACTTACTACATAAGTTATTCTTATGGTCTCATTATGTCAGAATTTATTAAACACTAGTCCTGTGTGATGATTTCATTTTATAGCACCTTTCATGCCCTAAATGCAAATAGGCGGCCACTCACTGCTTCTTCTTTCTACCCCTATTTAGCATTTAGTGAGAGCAGCCTGAAACAATGCAGCCATTAGGAAGTGATTAGGGCCCAATTAGATGTGCTAGTAGTTAGCAATCAGCAAAGTGGGTCAGGTTGCTAATAGCTGGCTTCCAATTGGTAGCGGCTGAATGAGAGGGGGACCTGCTATGATTACGGGGACTGCAAAGAGAATGAAGGGGATTGACACTGCAGGTTTGAGATGAGTGGGGCTTTGATATCGGCCAGCAGGAGGGTCGGTACTGTCCAAGAATGGGGTCAGCTCGGATTTTTGTTGGGAAAAAAAAAAAAAAGGAAAGGAAAGGCTCTGGACAACGGGTCAGCTGATCACTGACAAGATTGGACCCAGTGACCGGGGCTTACACGCTCCAGTTAGGTTGTCTGGGGTGAATCTTCAACGGGTTGGGTCAGACGTGACACTAGCGTGATGAACTTAGACACTGTTGCAACACAATCTCAACTTAAAAGAAGCTTGGGACCCAATTCCTGGAAAGGCTGTTGAAATTAAAAACCTTTTTTTTTTTTTTTGTTTTTTTTTTTTTTTGTGTATATTAAAATTTAATAAAGTTTGAGTCACAAAAAAAGAAATTAAAAACCTAAATCAGTCACACGCAAAATAAATACTAGTGAAAGAATAAAGAGTTTCCTCTATGAATAAAAATCAAAACTGCCACTTGTATACTTAATGAAGTGACCACAAGAGGGTGTAAAGACCTCATCCTCTGTCACACCTACACAGCTTTCCATTAGTCTAGAAATGTCTGCAAATGTCAGCTTCATGTGTAAGCGAACGCTGATGACTTTTGTGTTCTGTATGCATCACTTTCAATTGGTCCAAATCTGAACCAATCATGATAAATTAACAGGCAGACGTGCAAATTATGTTGTTCTCATGTAGCAGTGGAGTTTTTGCACTTGAGGAAGCAGTTTCACCTCAAAAATAATCACATAATTGTTTTAACGTGGGCCACTGACCCTATGACCCCTGTGTAGCCTCCGGCCAAGTCCAGGAATTAAATCTTCTCATTGCCGTTCCTTTACTGTTCTGGCTGAGCTGACTACTTGAGGAAACATGTTGAAAGAATTTGAGTACTCATGGCTTAACTGCTTAATTACTGCAAGCATTGGTGGTTAAAATAAAAAGCAGAAAATGACAGAAGAGCACAGCCCAAAGGGACAAGGATCACAGACCACCCTCCTACTTCCTGTCTGCCAAAAAAATCTGCCTCGGTCTCTACAAGTCTGTTTCTGTGTCAGCATCTTGATTACATCAAATAATTTCGGGAATGAGCTGAAATGGTAATTTTCAAATTCAGTTTTTATTTCATGGAGTGCCACACTCATGTCTGTGTGTGTATATATTAGAATTCAATTTACCTGCCTCAAGGTGCGTTATATTGTAAGGCAAGGCAAGTTTATTTACAGTATATAGCAAAATTCCACAGCAAGGTGATTCAAAGTGCTTTACAGAGACATTAAAAAACAAAAACAAATAAAAAGCATGATTTAAAATGCATGCGCAGTACCTTTGTTTTCATAAACACATGGCGGAAAAAGCATGGCGGCGACAGAGAATGAGAAGGGCGAAAGCGGATCGTTGTATGAAACAGATTAACTAGAATTGGTTTGTCAAAATGCTGCAACTTCAGTGGCGTGGAACTGGTTTGGCTTTCGTCCATCAGATACACACCAAAGCACATTTTTTGGTAGAGCAAGCAAGCGGGCCGTTTTTATTACCATTATTACCGAACTGATTTTATGTGGTACACGGCACTCAAAAATCTGTCAAAAAATCTTTTAGTACGACTTTGCTAAAGTACGAAAGCCACACCGCTTGATGGATTGTCGGAGCATTACGGCTACCGTAGTCAGGAGTCTCACGGCGTGATACGTACTGTGCTACATTGTGTATGTATAATTTGCATTTGCACTGTAAAATTTTTATATAACTTTAATGCACATAAAAAACAGCTGCTTGTTTAAGTGAAAATACATTGATGGGGTTTTTTGCACTAATAAAGTTGTGGAGTTGTAAAGTGTTTTGTCTCGCGTCAATTATATTGTCAGTTACATTGTTATTGGAAATTTTCAAATATATATCGTGATAAATATTTTTGGCCATATTGCCCTGACCTAGTAAAGACCCTACAATAATCCAGAGAAGCCCCAACAATCAGATGAGCCCCAGGCAGGCCCCTAGGAGCAAGCACTTGAGCCACCTGATCTAGCTGTGTTCTGCTAAGCATCTATAAACAGTGAAATCACTGAGCCTATGACAATGCACAGTCCGCATGGATGTAAGATAGATTTCATGCACAAAATGTATAAAAGTGTACATCAGCTAACAATGTTTAGACATCACAAACCCTGCTTGCTCCTTGCGGTTGCCCTGATAACAAGACATTAAGCTCTCAATCGGTCAACAACCATATTGCTGACCTGAAAATGTCACACTTATGCACAAGTTACCCTCACATGTAGCCAGAGTAAAACCATCTTTGTGCTGAACCAAACCTGCGGTGTCAGTTCTCCCTGACTGGTTAGATTTATTCAATGCACTGACACCTTCAGAGACATTTAATATGTAAAAATCTGGCACAGAGTTTGAGGCTGAAGGTGTTTGGCTGCTCATCGTGTTCACATTTGAGAAGCCTGCTCTCTCTTGCTCCTCAGTCATTGTGCTCAAAAAAGTGAGAGCGACAGCTGGCTTTTGTGTGGTGACTGAAACTTTTTAAAGTTTCTCCACATGAATACACTCAAACAGTGATGCTACAGCTCATCAGCAGGCTATTCATTCAGCAGAGGCACCAGCCACATATACAACACACAATCCAAGAGACACATGGGCAACAGAAACACACACATACAGAAACACACAACCATAGGTGTCCCACACTCTTTCTGTCTCTCTGCTATGTGTCACTCGGCGAACACCCAGACACTGTCACCTTATATTAAGGCACTTGTGTTTACTTATTGTACAGCCATCCAGTAACATTATTCTATTTTGGCATCAGAGCCTTTGACACAGACCAGATCTGGCCTCTGAAAAGAAGCTGCAGGTGTTTCTGTAACTATCTGAACCTCGAGGAGCAACGTCTTACAATAAGCACAAATAACTTCATGTGTAGTATACTTACTAGCAGCTTTTAGTTCAATGACCAATTGGTAAGAAGAGGAAGGGTAATCTACATCAATTTCACATTAAAGGAGCAAGAAATTGGCTTATTAAACAGTAGGAAAACCCTTTGCTTTCTGCGCTATTGAAAAGAAATACATTTTAGGCAGCAACAATCAAAGATTCAATGCAAAACTCAAATTCTTCCTCTGTAACTCTAGCCTATTAGATGTAATCGACAAGTGAAAGATGACAAACCTCACTGGTGCTGCAGACATCCAGAACATCAGAGAAAGAAGTAGAGGAGAGGAAGAGATGGATGAGAGATCAGGGAAGAGTTCTAAACCATGGCCACAGATCTAGAGTGGGTAGGAGGGGAGGAGGAGTGTGGTGGGTCCTCCAGCAGGAGGAGGGGCTTAGCAACAACAGGCCAAGAGGAACCTGGAAGGGGGTTGACCAGTATTTCTCATGCTACCTGCTGACAATCATATGGCCTGCTGCCCCAAACGCACAAACCTAGAAAGACATGCAAGCTCGTGCTTTTTCTGGTTTCAGTGCACATTTATTTCACCCAGAGTATGCTGCAAATAGCTTATATCTGGCATCAGCCGACGCATCTATGCTTCAGACTCAAGAGCTTCATATATCAGCTGTCAGGATACCAACTGAGCATTAAGAGCCAATTGTTTTCATGCAAATTATCACAGCTACTTCACACATCTTGCAGTTACTTTCAAGTCAATGCTGTGTGCTAACGTAGCTCCCCCTGATCATCCTGACCTCCCTGTATCTGATGATTTTTATAAAATCTAATCTTCACGTGCTTTTTCATTAGCTGGATTGTGCCTTCTAGCAGAATTGCACTTGGTGCTCAAGTCCCTTTGAAGATGCCTAAAAAAATGACACTCTTTCCACCAAATCCAACTATTTGGAAATACTTCCAATAAAGTCACTGACAAATGTGTCTACTGGAAATGTCACTCTGAGCACTAATAGGATTTCATGTTATGAAGTGTATTTAATCAACAAATTTAAGGACATTTCCCCAAAATTCTGTTGGGTTTTTTTTCCAAATCATGGTGATTTTACACTCACACAAACCGACAAATCTCCCTGCAGTCTACACTAATAAACTCACTCATCTCGAATGGAGCCGAGCATCAGAATAAATGCCCCACAGTGCTTCTCACAGCGTTGGTCCCAGTTAATTTGTGACTGTTTAAACAGACAACAGTCCCTCTCCAGCTCCCTCTCTCTCTCACACACAACACACACACACACTTTTTTTCTCCCCTTACTCTTCTGCCCTGTCTTTCTCTGGGCAGTCAGAATTCTCTGTCTAATGCAGGGTAATGAGTTTAGACTGTGAACACTAACAAAGTCTATATAAAGCTCTGGCCCATTGAGTGGTGACAGAAACTATTTCCACACTGGTCTAACCAAACGTACTGCCAAACACCCAGAGTTTGTAAGCTTCAGAACAGTGTAGAGCGGTTAAACTGGGTCAGAGCACCGTGGAAGAATATGGTGTGAATACAGTTCTGACTCCAAAGGAAAATTATCACAGTGAACAGCTTTGTTCTTGGATCTACTAAACTCCCACACTGCTTGTACTTTCCCACCTTGTTTGAATTACAGTGTTCAACATAACCGCTTAATCTTAAAAGAATCAGGTGGGAGGAGGTATTCCAGGTGTCCAGAGATCTTCATGTCCATCCATATTCTTCACAGTAGCACTCCATGCAATGCTGAGAGGATCTGATTGGGGCATTGTCCACTGTTTCTCTTTCTCACATAAAGCAGACAAAAGAAGACAGTCCCCATCAAATGGCGTCCCACTAGTGGAAACACTCCATCTGGATTAGGCAAGAGCGTAGGCCTCATGAGTGGAGGACACATGACACTGTTTTGCCTAGAATACCTGCACTGTTCTGCAGACCTTCATACATTAAATGTGTCCCGAAAAACACATTTTTGGATGTTATCGTGTAGCAAACATACACCTCACATGTGTTATGATTTTGTAAAAAAAAAAAAAAAAAGTTTAAAAAAAACAAACAAACAAAAACCAAAAACACACTGAAAAAATTGAAGTTGACATAAAGTGATGATGAGCTGGTCCTGATGTTCCTAAATAAGAAAAGGCGCAATGATTTACGAAGAGCAACTGAACTTTGTTTGCCAACGTTCTCATTCAGAACTTTATTTCTCTAAAATAATACTTGGATCCATCCCTTCAGTCAACT
>NW_005187544.1:511330-533988 GCF_000239375.1 Pundamilia nyererei | reverse complement strand
GGGGGGTGGGGGGTTAGGTGCCGGAGCCCAACTGTGATAGGACAAAAGCCGAGGCACACCCTGACTGGGTCGCCAGTCTATCGCAGGGCCATCACAAAGAGACAGACAACTATTCACACTGTTACATTCACAGCGTCTGCGACTGTGGGAGGAATCCAGAGAACCCACAGAGAACCCACACAGTCACAGAGAACATGTAACCTCCACACCACCCAGCTGACTGGTCCATTCAAAGCCAGGACCTTCTTGTGCTGAGGCGAACACCTCTCGCAAGTCCTAAAGGGTTCACTGTGCTGTTGCACTTGAGTTGTGCAGGTTGGAAAAAGGTAGAGAGCAGTGCTCTAAATGGTCCACACTTTGAGTGACCTTTCCATTTGTGAGGATGAATACAGTCTGTGCAAATGGAGGTCACAATGACATTTAACTCATATTACATGAAACCACACATTAAGAGTAATGGGACAGAGTTTCAAAGACACGTTTCCTTAAAGACACTGCACAGGTCAGCCTGAGATTCAAGCAAACTGAGAACAACCTCCACCTCCTTTAAAAATGCAACCTTAATGTTCAGAATGATTCCAAAGGTGGTGAGCATGTAGTCATTATGTGATTCTGGATTTTATGCTCATCAGTTCTTTGTTGCTCTTCTCTTTAAAAGACACAGTTGTTTCTGTGCTGCACTGCGTGCTGAGGGCCAAGCATTACTGGCATGGTTTTTAATCCTCTATTAGCCTCAAAGCAGCACAGCTAACTTGCATTTTCCCCACAAAAACAAAAAAGCACCCAAAGGATTCACCATAAAATCATCCTAAACACAGCATTAAGACTTTTTACAGCTGCAAGGCTACTGCCTGTCCTCTAATTTTACTTTCTCTTCCTCTAAACTTGCACACATGTCATGATGACATGCTAACGGGATTTGCCAACATCCAAGATTCAACCTGAAGATGTCAGTGTGCACCCATTTGTATCTGCATCTCTGGCTTACCTTTGTTCAGGTGTGAGTTGGCTTTGGTTTTGTCACTGAAGCCCTGGCTCCGTCTGTTCCCAGCAGCACTGACCGACCCTCTCGGTGGGATGTCACTGCCAGCAGTGGACACCCTTGTTGTGGGGCCAGGAAGTCTGATGAATAGATAGAAGAAAAAAGGAAGAAAGCAAGGGAGAAAAAAGAGGGAATAAACAGGCCAAAAAAAGTTAGCTGCTTTATGACAAACACGAGTTTATGAATCTAAAGCAGTTTTATTTTCCCCCACACATTACAGAGACACATTAGGTCACTGCAAGCCTATAACACAAGCACAACAGACTGTAAACTAAGATGGGAGGGTATAACATAATTAGATTTATTAGACCAAGCATTTTATGTGATTAAACCAAACACATTAGAAGGGTAAGTGGCAGTTGTAGAACAAATCACATTTCTGAAAGAGAAAACCACATTCTGCAAATACCAAAATATCCTAGTAGCATACATCTTCTGTTTGTTTTGAAACTAGTGATAAAATTAATATAGTTTCAAAACTAAATTAAGTATAGTTAATAGTTTAAAAAAGGAAAGTGCTACACAAACATGCTGTTTAGGGGAGTGCAATTTGCCACAAAGGATGAGCTTTAAAAAGAAATCTGCACTAGCGTGCTTTGTTTTCTATACCGTGCCTCTGTGATGATGTGCACTGAAGCTGATGTACCACCCTCAATAGGCTGTAGAGGACCTCAACATCCACAGCTAATTTGTAATATGAACTTGTTGACCTACTGTATTGATTTCCTGGGGGAAGTGGTCTCTGTTTGCTTTCCAGAAGGTCAAATATACCTCAACCTCATTGCTACACTAACCACAATAGGACTGCCCTCCTCTTCATGTCTTTCTAAATGCTTCACACTATTTTAGGCTCCTTTCTAACAAGGCATTTTTCCAAACTTGTTCAAGGTTCAAGGTTCACTTGTTCCTGACATGTGTAGTTTTCTATTTAAAATTGCAGCTTTAGTTTTAAACTTAGCTTTTGTTTGCTTTTCTTGCAGCATTGCGGCGACCCACCCCCAGGGTACACCTACACCAGGCTAATGGAGACAGATAAGCTTGCAGCAGAGTGGACAGTCAGACTGAGAGCAGGTCCTGGGAGAACTATGAGCTCAGATTACACGTGCTCCTCCTTATTTTCCCCACATGGATTAGACTGTAGACAAGCTTTGGTGGAAGTTATGACACCTTGATTTCATTTTGCAAGCCAATCTATAAGGCGAGTTGGAATCTAACAGGCTGTGGCACACAGCTGCTAATGAAATGCTAATTGACCATTGGCGACATCATCACCATCTTGGGACTGAGGCGGATACTTGATAAGCAGATTACAGCAGTCTCACTCAGCTCTCGTGTGCATTATAGAAACTCTCATTTCCGTCTTGCCATTCACTTTGAGTGACCACTATTTATCCAGCTGTTGCAAGGTAATAGCTTTAACCACATTATTTAGGCTAGAGTAGTCTAAAATCATTTCAATTATAGCAGGGCCAGCAAGTCTACTACCTTCCCCCACTGGACTGAGTCTGTCAGGAAGTAATTCAATCTAGTGGTTACATTAAAAAAAAACAAAAAAAACGCGCAACACTTTTTTCTTAAATTTTAATTTTAATATGGGCTATAGTGTGAAAAGAAATTCCAGAATAAATCTACTTCGCAAATCTTTCTCTTTCTACACTCTTAAAAGTGCAATGCAGACAAAGAAAAGTACTTAAATATTTCTCAAAATGAAGTACTAGTGCTAACAGCACATCATTACTTGGATACAACCAACTTACCAAAAGAAAACCCTTTAAAAAACAGTCTGCTTACACTAAATTGTACAGCAATTCTTCTCTTCACTTAGATTCTTTCACACTCATATGTTCAAAAGCACCATGTTTTGCTGTTAACTCAGTATGTTAACACTGAGTTAACAATAATTTTTATTCCAAAACAAAGAAAAATAGACCTTTCACTGCAATATTAGCAGCTAGCATTAATATAAACAATTCACATTGTTAAAATCTTTTAAAATTCGCTATCAGATGCTGCCAGAGAGTCATTTTAATCTTAATTAAGATCAATCAATTTAAAAAAAAAAGAGTTTAAAAAGTGTTTTGATAAATGATGTAGAATAATTGTAGTTGCACATGCTGACCAAAAGAGGGGGGCATTTCTTTAGTTTGGTCAGGTGCTGTATCCAGGCAGGTGCAATGTAAACATATTCTGGGATGGGGCAGCATGCAAAACTAAATGGTACACTAAATTTCAAGGTGCGTTATCACATCATATGATGCTGCATGCTATAAGGAGGCTAATGTAACTGAAAAAGAAAAAAAAAAGTAAGACCAAAGATAAATATAACATGTCTCATTACAGACCTGCCACAGATTCCTCTGTGTTAATTATTAATGTCATATTATATGGGGGATTGCAGGAGCACACACGCGCACACACACAAGCACGCACACATTTACTTAAGGGTTATCTAAAGGTCTTCTACAGCCCATTAAGCAGGCCTGCCAAATGAGGCACGCTGCCAGAGAGACAGGGCCTTCTGAAAATGGAGCCTGGAGCTTTTGTTCCTATCTGCTCCAACACTACCACTCATGCATAATAGATAGTGCTTGTAGTAGAGATTGCCCTTAATCACAGACAAAGAAACAACATTAAACTCATTACAGCGCGAAAGAAATGCTATCCTTGATTAGGGGCAATCTCAACCTATTTCCAGGAATGGAACGGAATAGGAGGTGTGGTGGAGGAAAGAAGGGAAGGAGAAAGAAATTAGAAAGGCACAAGAGCTGACCTAGAGGTCTTTTTCTGACCAAGGGAAAACTTGAGTAGTTTACTTTGACACCCATCCCTAGAGGAGAAGAAAAGAGAGGAAAGATATGGAAGAGGACAGAGACAGTGAGAGGTCAGGTTTAGAGTTATAAATGACAAAAAGTGCGAACAGGAAGATAGAAATGTCAAAATGATGGATTACAACAGCAGGCACGTGAAGAAAGTAAACACCACAGGGACACATTTGTTCACTCCAGTTAGCCTCACCTGGACTGCATCTCGGCCTGCGCTGCTTTCTGGGATGTGATGGCAGGAGTCCCATGCAGAGAGTGGCTGAGCTGGGCCGGGGCGCTGATCTGCTGACTCAGTGGAGGGTGTGTGCTCTGGGACTGGGCAGCAAGTGGGAGGGTGGGCTGGGAGTTTTGCCGCTGGGCCTGCTGTTTGTAGCGGGACAAGCTGAAGAAGAGGCCAAGGATGGCTTTCAGATTGCCATTCCGAATCTCTGAAGGTCAGAAACAAGGATGGGGTGAATGATTTATAAGGAGAAAAGTAGAAAAAAAAGTGGGGAGATGAAAACAAAATAGAGGATGAAGTTTGCAACAATTTTTCACATTTACCATACTAGTGCTTGGAAAATAAGCTACTAGGGTTTTTTTTAATGATTTCATGGCATTTTGATTGTTTTCTTATATGGAGATCATCTCTCTTGCTTATCAAACCATATATTCTATTCTATTGTAGATAGTGAAAAACAGCAACATTTTTGTAATTTAATTGTTTATCTAGTATTACCTTACTTTAGTGTAGCATGAATCAGTAGCTGTATAAAGTTGTACAATGCATTAATCCATTTAAAAGTCCAAATTTATCCCCTCCTTTCCAAAGTTGTCCAGTGAGAAACATTGGCATGTCTTTGCCAGCCCGATTCTGGGCCCTGGGCCTTATTTAGATGGTCAGCCCCATCTGAAACTGGCATTTCAAATACGTCACACTCTGTCTAATTCCTCTATCTAATTCTGCTGCCTTTAGCTCTCCTTCTGGATTGTTCTTGAACTGCAAGATGATACACCTCAAAGTTCTCCTAACAGAACAGTGAATGGACCCCATGTGTTTCTTGCTGTAATAGGATGCTGCTGTTTGATTCAGCTTTGCATTAGCACCAGTAATAATATTGTCTCTCAGTTCCCTGTGTGAATTTCTTTCTTTTTCTTTGACAACAGCTACATTTAAACATCATTATGTACCATTGTAAGCTTTCTGGTACATTAGTTATATGTGTTGTGAAATCAGCCCTGAATGTTTTCATTTGCATTAATACAGAGTTTCCTGGAGAGAGCTTGCTAATAAATTTTTTTTTTTTTTTTAAATCAGTGTACCAATTCTGAGGTTTTATCTTTCTCGCGGCATCAGTTCTATTTAGTAACTAAGCCTGAGCTTGATTCAGGATGAACTCTCATGTTCCATGTGAAAGAATAAATCTATGGTTCCAGCTTACCTTCTGCAGACAGACCCTGGATGTTGACTCCTTTAGCTGCCAGGAAACTGAGGCAGGTATCTATGTTCTCAATCTACAGAGAGAGAGAGTTAGAGCTGCATGATTCTTCATACTGTACATTTACATTAAAATTTGCATCATGGTGAAATATGAGCACCCACACTGATTTGCTTTTTGCATGGCTCTCACAACAATAACAAATCTGGGGGAGTCAACATAAGGCAAAGGTTGGCATCACAACATCTTAAGCAGTAAATAGAGGTGCTGAATATCAACGACAATGATAGAACTGTTGGGACTGCAGATCGTTTATCATTTAATAATCACTGATCTGACAGGTAGGATGACTCCAAAAACAGTTAAGATGGAAAATAAGCTTTTTTTGATCATTCATTAATGTGTTGTATCCAACTTCGGATTCGTGCAAAAAAGTCATCATGACAATTTTTTGGCAAGTTTTATGTGACGAGACCTGAGTGTTAAGTGTTTACACGGCACTGCATTTAAAGGCGTTTTGTGGCATTTGGGATATCAGCATTTATAACAAACAAATGGCACTAAAACAACAAATTTCTGGCACATATAAAAGTATGAACTATTGCTGAAGAGTAGAAGAGAGAGTCTGTATGTACAGAGATTGCTGTGCCATACTAGAGAAGTAAATTGGACCACATAGTGACATAGCCAAAGCAGAATTCAAACCAGCCACACTTACATCACTTGATCTATGAGGAAGCAAACATCTATAGTCACTCAGTTGCTATGACAGCAGCCATGGCAACCTGAGCAGACTGCTGAGCTGTCACTGGACTGTGAGAGGATTTGATAGGCAGACAGGCTTTGTTTAGAGACCATGTGACCCATTATACACAGAATCTGCTGGCTGGCGCACCTTATCGTAAGGTAAACCGCATAAAACAAGTCATTAAGCAGGGTAGATCTGATGAATGACTGTGCGATCAAAGTGTACCAACTGTTGTTGTTGGTGGGGAGCAAACAAACAGGGTACAACAAAAGATATATCAGTATTATACAGTCATTGATCTCTCATATTACACACAGAGTTACTAGCTGTGTAGAAGTCTCTGCAGAGCAACTAATCAACAATAAAAACTGTTTGAGAAGTGGAAATTTTAAACTGTATACAAAGGTTAGGGAGGGGCCGAATCTTTTCAGAATGCTATTTATTCACAGAGTAGATTTCTAATGCACTGAGCCTAATCTGCAACACTGCAACAATATATTGACAAAAAATCATTCTGAAAGCTTCAATAGAACTTTACAGCAGAGGGTGGGAGCACAGATACACAGCAATGATACCGCAAGTGGTTTCAAACCTAAATACATATGAACTGTGTTCTTTGTAAATGAGCCTGGGTGTGGGCTGCAAACAGAAGGGTCCTGTACAGTAATGATTAATGACATGATTACACTTAATATGCACCAACTAAATATAACCTGACCTACAGCTCCCACTGTGCTTCTCCTGCTAGGAAGTCTCCGGCTATGAGGTGACGAACTCATTTACATCTGCCTTTGTAAAAATATAAAAATGTCTGACAGCAAATGTTGTAGGTAAATCCATGAGTGCACTACTAAACCACAGAAGCCACAGAATTACTACTAAGTTTGCTGCCATCCTGTACTATGTCACATTTAGTTATATCCACCAGCAGTTGGGGGTACATGTTACAAAGTAACTTGTTTGAATACTTGGATTCCCTTTTGTGGTGTACTTCACTTCTTTTCCTTCCTTCTCTTGTGTTTTACGCAGTGCAATAGTGTAGCTCAGATAGCAAAGATGGTGTAGAGGACAGCATTTACGTCATTAAAGTTTCAGCATTACACTCAATTTGCATGTGAACAAGGGCAACATCATCAAGGTGGAATGTCCAGGCTACTGTAATTGTCAGTCAGCAGCAAAAAACTTGAGCAGGAAGTACTCCTTGCTGAAGGACTTGCTAGCACTCCTTTATCAGTCAACCCCACAGTCATACTGCTCTTAGAGCCACATTATTAGTTATTAGCAGATAGACTTGCTACTATGATACTATGAATTTCACAATAATGTTACAACCTCTAACAGAATATTGGATGTATTATTTCAATAATACTGGCTTGATAACAATTTCTTCATTGCTTTCAGTGTTTGAAACAAGCTCCAAAAATATCTGAGCCATGCCAGTGTGTGAAGAGTTCATCTGACTTCAGGTCATCGGCTGAACTGAAAATGCACCACTGCCCCTGCTGTCATTTCCATGACCTCTGACCTGGGAAACAGCTGTTAGCAGGGCTGGCACATGCTGTCCTTCAATGTAGGACAGCAGTAAACTAAGGAACAGTAGGAATGCAGGTTATGGTCCTCTCTGAATACTGCCGGGTCCTTAAAAATAAACCTGTTGAAAACCTTCTTTAATACCTTGGGCCTAAACTTGTAAGCAGCCTTTTATAGTTGAAGCTTAAATAGCAGTAACCCTCAGAATGTATATTTCAGTGAGACACCCCATCATAAGTGTCATGGTCAGGGTAAATATGCTGAAACCTCTACTGCTATTTAAAACGCGTAGGAAAAACAGTTTAGTAAAGCCGGCGGAACATCAGCTGTAGCCTGAAATCCTACTCAGACCACTAAATATATGTTCTAATTACTGTATATTACTGATTAGTCCATTCAGGATATTTAATGAGTTAGAATCGGATCAAAGGTTGTAACACTTGTAAGGCAGAGTGTTCCAATGTCATAAAAGTTAAACTTAGTTTAAGGCTGGCCAGGAATCTAAATACTACATGATCATCCAGCTTAAAAGAAAATGTCTGAAACAGCATTGGTTAAAGGATGACTGATATGGATGATCACGTTAGTACTGTTGACTGGATTAGCAAAACGTTGCCAACAACAAGAAAGAGGAATGCAATGTCTGTGTCTGTCACCACTTTATTTTTTGGGTCACTGCTCTCATGAATCTGCTCTGTGCAAACTTTGTACCAAGATAACCGGCTGATAAATGATTGCAGACACACTGAAGTGAAAGGAAAAGTGTATACGAAGCGCCCACGCTGCCAAAGGGCAGTAAGCTATAGCCTCAAAATTTTATATGGTACAGAAGAGAATCTACTGACAACCAGAAAAAACCCCACCTCTAAACAAGAAAGCGTTCACTGTCAGCATAAGACAACAAATCTGCAGGGAAGCCCCATACCTGCCTGAAAGTGTGACATGTTCCTGCAGTTTGCCTCTGCCCAGCTTCACACCTCGATCCGAGCCACTGTCACCTCTCTGCTCTGCTCGGCTCCTGGCAGCGTTAGTGCAGGGCTAGCCGGCCAACAGTGCTCTGAACAAACATTTCCTCCCATCACAGGGCTGCTATTGTGTGTGTGTGTGTGTGTGTGTGTGAGTGTGTGTGTGTGAGTGACTGAGAGAGCGAGAGAGAGAGAGAGAGAGAGAGAGGGGAAGGAGTATGCTTGAGCAAGAGTATTATGAGTGTGAAGCAGGATTTCACCGACAAGCAGCAAAATGGCTCTTACATTTACTGTTTACATGTCAGTCTTCCAGTCAGAATAAAAGCAGAGCACCAGCAGATCAGAGTGACCAAAACTAGGCTATAAGATTTAACCAGATTGATGTACTACAATAAACGTGAGAACTGCAAGACTGACACCTGCCTTCTGATGAGGATTATAGTTTACCACAATTTGAGTCTTGCTTCTGCATTTACCTGTATGCTTTTCTATTCGCAGGGATCTGGGAACAAAGCACAACATCACTACAGCAAACTGTGAGACCGTAAGCTGTTAAAGCTGTGGTTTCGTCTGAAACACTTCATCACTTCATTTGGAAGTAAAACTGAAATTATGAGCATCAAAATCCCGATGCAATAAAATATCCTACTTTACCCCTAACTATGAACGGTCGAAGTTAATTCAGAAGCTGGTCTGTTTGGGTACATTACAGTTTCCCACTAAAAAAAAAAAAAATGTAACAAAATGAAATCACATATTTTTTTGCAAAACAGCAGTTAACAAATTACATTTTTCTGCTTCAATGAGGCAGGAACCTTTTTTTTGGCTGAAATGTTATATTTTAGAGAAACACCTTATTGGCTTGATGCATTGGACCTTTTTCCTATGATGTGACGACACGAGCTTCGTTTCCGGACAGCTCCGTGTCATTTGACCTTTTGACTGTTGGTTCTTGTAGAGTCTGGCTGGTTAAGACTGTGAGCCAACACGTTGCGTCAGCATGTGTGTGTATCTGTGCGTTGTTAAATCCATCAGTGTGTGCCCTCGCGCACACACACACACTTTCACCCACTCGGGATGTTTCATGGATTGCATCTAGCCACCCACTTGCAGAACTTTGACACGTACCTGAGTAATTCTTTCTATTCTGACAGAAAACCACGTACGCTCAAGTTTTTAACAGAAATGTTCTGGTGCAGCAGCAGCATGAATAGATACACCATGATGCAACTTCACACACGTCGGTGTAACAGGGAGCACACTGAGCCCTCTTCCATCTGAAAATTCATTTTTACATACTCACTGTTGTGTTTGAGAGTTGAGGCAGTCATATCAGGATATCTGTGCTATTGTAAGTTGACTGTTATGTTTTAATTGTTCCTTTGAAACGGTTTTGATTCAGGCTAACATCGGCTTGCACCCACACAAACTGAAATTCCCCCAGGCTTTCATCTTAAAAGGCCACATTTTTCAAAGTTTAAATGTTCCTGGGGAAAAAAGCCATTAAAAACTGCTGTGTCATATCTCCCATGAATAGACTAATTGTTAAGCCACAAATGAACACAGTGTATATACAAAGGTTGGACAATATAATACAAATACCTTGTGGAACATTACAAGATTACCTCTCTATCACAGCACCAGAAAAAAGTGTTAATATTATATGGAGGCAGCTTTTGATTGAGAACAGTTGAACTGAACTGCATTATTCAGGGTAACGTCGCTCTTATTTTATCCCACCGCTATAGGTGCTCTTTCTTTTGCAGCCCATG
Source organism: Pundamilia nyererei (assembly GCF_000239375.1). Lineage (NCBI taxonomy): Eukaryota > Metazoa > Chordata > Actinopteri > Cichliformes > Cichlidae > Pundamilia > Pundamilia nyererei. Next base: position 523,691 of record NW_005187544.1, on the reverse strand, counting down.
GGTCAGCAGAAGTCATGTGGAAGACACAACATCTCCAGGGTGAATAAGCCTGTGCCGGCTGAAAAATATTATTTGGCTTCTGGTATATTTGGTATCTTAGCAACAGCAACTCTGATTGCTCATTCTCTCCAATCCACCATGTGATCACCTGAGCTCTGACCAGCTGACACACTCGGGGATTTCTCTCTCAAACGCACACAGAAAGTGTAACGCCTTATGATCAAACATTAACCAGCCTGTTTAAGCATTAATCCAACACCTTCTGGTTCTTGCCCTGTGTACCTGTGTAAAGCTCCACCAGCTAAAACATCAAAAATAAGCATCCATGGACACACCAGCACAATTCTGTGTACATTTTTAGATTGAATAAAACATAATAAAGACACTGCAGGGTAAGGTACTTTCTCACCTGCTACAATCCAATCTTAAACCACACCTGAAGGTGAAACACACAGTGAATTATAAAGAAAAGCTCAATTGTGCAGACAGTTCAGCACATAAACATTCATTCTATGCTTCATCAAGTCCATTAAACACCTGGTCCTGCTGGTTTCTAACCACCTGTGTGGCTGTCTGCGAGTCTACTTCCTCAATTCACCCTCTTTATTTTATGGCTGATTGGTAAGAACCAATCAGTCCAGCACACAGAGTAAGAAGAACAGAGGGACGGGGGGAAATGAACAGCTCCCTAAAAGATAAAATCAAGACAAAGCCTTTCACAGCACAATCACACCTTCACTCCCTCTGTGTTCACATCTTGGACACATCATGTGGATGCCATGGGTTTATCTGTGTTTTGAAACATGCCGCGTGAATCTTGAATCTCATACGGTGATTCTGGCTTTTGAAAATTGCTAACAGTTTACTTTTTAATTGAAACTACTTTCAACCAGAGGGGGGGTGGGGGTGGGGGGTGTCCCATTGAGGTGGGCGCCTGAATGAGACACCCCATGTAATCATGTCTGTGTGTCTCCCTATGTGATGGGCCATCGTGGGATGTTTTAACAGCTCACTGTCAAATCAACACCATCAGTCTGGACTAAACCTGCACAGACAGGCAGGCAGACGACACACACACACACGCGCACACACACACACACACACACACACACAAACACACAGAGCCTGACTGGGTGGCAAAGGGATGATCTGCCAGTGGGGTTTCTTTCAACAAGAATGTGACAGTTACAGAAACAGGCACTTGTGCGGATAGGCAGCAGGTGAGTGAGGTGAATGCACTACAGTTTATCCCACTGATGGAGCTTATTTCCATTTTTATTCATTCAGAAGCCGAGCTTGAGTCAAGCACTAGTGAAGGGCAGCAGATTTTTTTTCAACAATGAAATCAAGTGTGGTTAAAAAAAAGAGCTCTCTCACTCCTCTAAACACTCTTCTGCTAAATAAACTCTCAGAACCTCTGTGTGTGTTTGTTTTGACAGCACTACGATACACAAAGCAGACATTCTGCATAATTGCTGCGGTTATGCCTACCCTTAGCGCTGTTTGAATGCTTCAGATTCGGTTCTAAAGCTGACACAAATACTGAGACTATACACAGAGAATCAATCACATTCACATACATAGACAAACATGCGCACATACTGCAACATCTGCGGGTCTGCGTGCAAAGTTAAAGCGAGATTTTGACAACTGCTTTCCATTAAACAATTCCCACTGACTGAATGAACACTATAAAAACAGAGAAACAAACCATTTCCTTTCACGCAAACAGAGTCTATGAAGAATCACAACACCGTAAAAGATACACCATCCATTTGGAACCACTTGTTCTGTCTCAGAGGTAAGCTACAATCCTCTCGCTTTGCAAAAGAAAAAGCTGCTGTGTCACATGAGCTGGATGTGAAAGAGCTCTAAACAGGATGTTGATAAGAAACCCACAGAGACGTCCAGACCGTGGAGACCAAAATTTCAAGATGCTCAGTTACAGGAGAACTGGGGGTGTGATCACGGCTAATGGGAAAGACCTAAGTGATAGCGAAGTGGAGATGGAGTCGAGACCATTTTCAGTGGGAGTTAATAAATGTTTTCAAACGCTTGTAAAAATGTAAAAAGTTTGTATACTCTGTGTTGGTGTTGTTCCTATAATGCTTGTCCAGGATAAACACTGCAACAAACAATGTGCAATTAATGTATGTTTTTCTTAGGTCATTATATTTAATATAAAGTGTTTCACTGATTCTGGTTCTAATGAACTTACTCACGCAAACACAGCCGGACAGAAAAACACGTTCAAATCAGTGATGCTCAACAACCCCAAGAGAAGAAGAATAATTGGCTCTTGCGTGGACAAACCCCTTCTCTGCGTTTTCAGGAATGATAAATGCAGAGCGTACCATGAGCATCATAGTGTGAACCCTCGCTCTCTACTGAAGGTCAGAATTTTACAGAAGCTCTCTAATATATAATTAATTCTGAAATAAATGTAATAACATGGCAGGACATAGGTGACCTCCATCAAAAACGAATGAAATGAAAACACCATCAAATGCTAAAGAAGAACTACAATCAGTCAGAGCAGAATGCCCTCATAAGTACAGTAATATGGCTCCACTGTGGGTATGTGTGTGCAGTGACGCTCAGGGATCAGCTGTGCTTCCACCTCCTTTTCAGTTGTTAAATATGGGTGTGTATGGGTGTCTCCATCATTCTCTCTCTGGTGCTTTGGTAGGCTTCAGTAGTCTGGCTGGTGACCAGAAATAGTCCCCTCAGCTGGCACACTGTCCCAATTTATGACCCATCGCATTTAGTGGAGGGCAGCCCTGCTTTGAGATGCTCAGTTCATTTCCCACAGAGAGCACTAAACTGTAAAACCGCTAAAATGCCACCAACAGTGTCAAGAAGGCAATCCCACCTATGTACCTTCTAACTATCACTGCAGACAAAAACACATCGTAACTGGCTCTGAACTTTTTTTTAAATCAGTGCTGATATTCTCCATCTGCTTTTACCCCTGAAGATGTGAGGAATGCTGACTTCTTTGGATGTGTATCATGTGTAACATGAAGAGGCAAAACTGGCCCCAAAACCAAAGCCTGCGATGCTTTTAACTGAGAGCCAAATCCAGAAGTCTGAGCCAGAGGTTTCACGGATGACTGCACACCATACCACAAAAGTAAAAATAAATGGGCTAACTATTCACATCTACAACTATTTACCAGGGACTTCTGTGCCGCAGTTTCTAGCGAGGGCCACTTAAGTTGATCAGATGGGACTTCAAAGAGCTGGGTTTGTTTCACACAAACACGCAGGTAAATTTCTCAACGTTCTGCCAAAACAAACTTGGTAGGTCACTTACCATCTGAGAACGGCTCTTGGGACATCCATTGATATCACCAATCTTCTCATTGGCTGAGGAGAGACAGAAGAGACAGAGAGACAAAAGAAGAGATAATGAGACCTCTTTTCAGGCGTGTTCACTTAATGTAATCCTCTCCTTTATCCCGATGTGTGTGTCCCAGACAGTGACAGGCTGAGTGCAGAGAGCAGAGGTGTTCATGCCAGTGACTTGGATCCCCCCTCTGCTCCTTTCCTATCCCCTCCCGCTGACACATGAAATGCTATCTGGTCATAGCAAATGGGAGCGGGGCCGTTGGGGGCCCAACCAGGAGTGTTGCGCTGCTGTGTGTGTGTGGTGTTGAGAATCCCTCCCGTCCATTAGAAGGCCCAGCCCACAGCAGCTGAGACACAGCCCTCAGCTCACAGCTGACAACTGTGCTAACAGCACAGACTCCTGCATCAGGAGGCACGGTGGAGACTAGAGGGCAGCTACATGTCAGGACCACATCCTTTACACCATACAGCAGCACAAAACACTGTTCTTCCAGTGAAGTGGATGGTTTTGTTTTACAATTCACATATGAAAGAAATGTGGTCAGTTTTAGTGGAAATGACGAAGACTCCTGGGATTACTGGGCTTTTATAAATAGCTCCCATACACTTTGGACTGTGAATTAAAACTGATTTAATTTTCAGTTTATGTTAGTTAATTGGTGGTGTTATCAGGTCAATTAGGTCAACATGCAATTAGAAACTTCAACAACTCCACCCATAAAAATGTAAAACCATACTCGTTTTAAAGTCCTCCTTGGGCAACACTGCTATACTTGTAGTGCTGCTGTTATTCGCTCCATAGGAGTCAAGCTTTGACTCCTTTTACTGAAGGTCTATGGATCTCCTTCACTGTTTCTTAATATGATGACCTTTAAGCCTGAATTTTAACTTTGGAAAAGAAGCAGGTGATGAAAAATTTTTTTTTAACATGTTGTATATTTTGTACACACAATGGCGCACAACAGGATCCACTGCAGGTCTCGTGGTTTCTGTTCTCACACTGAAGCACCAGGACAGTCTGACCATGAAGGACAAATTCATGGTGCAAGATAAGTGAATGTTGTAAAACCCAAAACAGCAAGCATGCTCCTGGTGGCCCTACTGATCTTTGTGGAAGGACACCGATCCCGGAAGTCTGGTCAGGTTTAAAGAGCAGTTGATGTTTGTTTCCTGCCCAAGACTGAGGTCTGTGGTGAAATCACAGGGTGCTCATACAAGTGGTCAGAAGGAGACTTATAGGAAGTGATCTAGAAATAGCAGCGGCTCAGGAAGAGCTCAAGAGGTCAAGATGACCTTCAAGGCAAGGGGTTTTTCACTTTTATGAACTTGGTATTGCAGCATGTATTTGGATACTACCTCTCTCTATGTGCATTTAAAGCACGTCATTTTCATACTGAGAATTAAAATTTGGCATGAAGCGATAGTTTAGTGCAAACAAGACTATCAGTGATTTAACACTACTACTGTTGGCTTTGGTTTGTGTGCTACCTAAAAATTGCACACTGTAGACACCAACACCCACAAGAGACACGTACTGTGTGATTTTGGGACACACTTAAAACTAAAAATAAAAAACAAACTCACACAGTTTATCTTGTGAATACTGAGCAAATAAATGTACAGCTCACATTCCTGCAGCTGGGCTATACAACAGCTAGATTACTGGAGAAGACTAGAAACAGAGGACAAAGCCATATCTTAATTTTGGTTGAATTTCACCAGACAGATTACCCTCTGAAATATTCATAAAAACAACTGATGATGAAATCGATCTGGAGGCTTGTGTGAAAGTCAACCCTGACCTTGAATCTAAGCAGGTCAAATAGCTAAACAGGTGTCATATCCGACCAGGCCTCTGAACTTTTACGGCTGTTCCAACACCAGCAAGCTGCTCTGGTTTCATCACACTATGTGGGTATGAGGTTTTCCCAGGAGACAAGAAGCAGCAGGCAAAAAGGAGGTACAAAACAGGTGAATGGATGGCTCTGGTTGGAAATGATTTAATCTGAGAGCAAAGCTGTAGCCAGCCTGGATTGCATTAACATCAGGTACTTTTTCCACAATGCAGAAACTCAGGAGCCACCTTTCACTTATAAAATTCAGCAAAACTTTCATTTCTTGAGCTCCAAAATAGTCTGAATAATCAGCTTCACTGCTAATGAATTATTTAATACTAACTGAACAAACACAGAGGAGCAAGACAGACCCTGTTCAACATGGTCCCATGTTACCCAGTCAAAACATCAAACTTTCATAAGAATAAATCATAAAAAACACGACCACATCCAGGCTGGAAAGTAGCATTAGAACAGTTCCACATTCTTGTGTCAGCATTTATGCTTGTGCATATCCCCAAAGCAATATAATGCCAACCTTGCTCTTTAGTCACCATACAGGTGTGAAAACAACTGGATTTTCCTGGAACCCTTTTAACAGACGAAGATTCGTATAACCCAAAAAGACCTATAGTGCTCATTCAGCTTTATATAGTGCCAAATTAAAACAACAGTCGCCTCAAGGTGCTTAATATTGTAAGAGACCCTAGAATAATAGAGAACCCTCCCCCCCAACAATCAGACAAGGCCTTATAATCAAGCACTGGGTGACAGCAGGAAGGAAAAACTAAATTTTAACAGAATGAAACCTCCGGCAGAACCAGGCTCAGGAACGAAGGCATGGACTTCATGACCTAATTTAAAACACAATCACATGCAACAACTGATGTAGTGTGAGAACAGTAAAGGTCTTCATAGCATAAAATGTACAGAATCTGGGTCAGAGACACGGGGGAGGAGCAGGGAGCAGAGTCACTGACATGCTGAATCACCGGTCAGCTGGTGTTTGCCTGTTTTAGCTGCAAGGCTGCCGGCAGATGAAATGACAGGCTGAGGACGGCCAGACAAGATGACAAGACTGATGATGATGATGATTTTACAGACGAGAGCATGGGTCAAAAACACAGACGATCAGCAGTGGGTTGAACAGCTGCATACTGTGTATAACTGCTGCTGTTGAGTTATAAGCTTTCTTAATTTGATTTAGGATCATAAGACTCTTTGAGAACATAACTGAATCAAAAACATGCTTAACAATACAAACATAATACAAGACATTGGTTTGTAAAGAGTTGAGACAAGGCAAAGCACAAACTTCAGAAAGTTTAAATTTATTTGATTTATATTTATATTCACTCTTCTAACTGTTCTCCTTTCTCTTCTATACATTCTCCCAGTCTACAGACTGTAGTTCACTGACTGTCTATAAATTCATAAAAGTTTTCCTCAACAATAGTGTTTTTCTCCTGACTATTGGCCCTTTGTGGAAGTAACTAGTTCAGCTGCAAAATCTACTTTATAGTTCAATATTACATTATATAATAGAGTAAAATGGTTTAATCTTATCACCTCAACAAAAGACGAGTTTGTAGTTAATGATGATGTTTGCAAGCGACCATTTATTTGGTAAAGGTCAGCCGTGTCTAAACAAGTAATGACGTGGCTCGCATTTTTCTCCAGCAGTCACTTGATCAGAGCTGGCTTCTTCCAGCAGGGCCTGGAATCAGAAGTTGGTTTCCTTACCTACGACCTGTATGATCTCAGCCAGCAGCACTCCGTCCGTGACGTCTGTTTGCAGGTCCTTGATCAGACGCTTGTGTCCTGACTTGGCGAGGTAGTGGTTGGCCCAGTCCGTGTAAATCTGCGGTCAGACACAAACACGAGCACGGTGTTTCAGTTACGTGCCAACAAAAATAAAATTCTGTCCAAAAAAAAGGGCCGACCCTGTCAGGTCGCCAATGTGTTTCAAACTCCATAAACACTTGAAAAACTACAAAAGCTATAAATGGATGAAGCAAATTTACGACTAATAAAATAACAGCATGCTTGAATGGGAGCAGAGTAGCCCTCTTTTCTTTTGTTGGGGGCGCCGATCTGGCATATATCCGCGTGGTATTCAAATTGGGGCCATTGTGCTCAGCCAGGGCATTCATCTCGGAGCACACGGCGGCTGTTTTCAATGGGCCATGCTGACATCACTCTCTGGGGACAGAAAAGACCCTTCACTGCCTGGGGGGGAGGAGAGGACATGGGGGAGGAGGGGGGTGTTGGTAGAGAACGCATCTGAATAAGCTGAATAGCTTCCCTCATAATTAGCTGCAAACTCTCTTTTTTTTACTCCCTCTGTGATCATAAGAAGTGAGTCTATCTTTCTGAGGAGGTAAAAAAAATGAAGTGGCTGAAGAGAAGTTGTGCAGAAGGGTATTCCTAAAAATGAAGGAGATGTTTTTTTAAGAAATGGATGTGTCATCAACCCATCTTGATATGCAGCAATGTCAAGCTTGTCTGTAAACTGCGCAGTCTCTGTGTGACAAGTGCAACATCAGAGGAGCCCAAAGGGATTTGAAACATGTGCTTCTAAATAAAGACACCTCTCACTCCATGTCTCACTCTTGCATTCATACAAACTCAGAGACCTGCAGTCCACTAAGACATGACAGGGAAGTGTCAATCAGCATGTTTAAGTAACTGTCAGCTTTCTGCAGTAATCTCATTTCACTAGCTGGCTTGACAGCGTTTTTAGTGGATAAAGGTGAATGGCTTAAACATGAATTGAGCTGGGGCTTGGGGAAGGCCTCAGAGGGAACTGGCGGCGGCTCCCAAGCCTGACAGAACAAAAAGCTTGTAGAACTGGGGTATCCATATATAAATAAGAACCGGAAGGGGCGTGTTTGGAGGCGTGGTCCCGGTCCTGAAATTCAAGCACTTTAACTCCAACTCTTCGTTGCCAAGTAAACTAGAAATCCAGCTTCAGTGATTGGATCCTCCATCTCTTAAACTCAGCTTGGTGTACCCCTCAAACTGATTTTCAGACAGATGTTCCTTCTCTGCTTTGTACAAAGTTTATGCTTTTGATTAATCTTTCTTTTCCACAGAAGAAAATAATGATTAGTCAGGCTGACAGATTCTTGTATTAAGATAATGGGATGCAGGTCAAACACAAAGTAGTTTCTGCTGGCATAAATGTCAAATTCCAAAACTGATTGATTTACAAAATCCAGACACACAAGCAAGCAAACTTCATCAGTACACACTTCACTGTGAAATTCAAGTCTATCTGTCAGTCCTCAGTGAGTGCATGGCATTGTAAAGGTCAAGCCTAAAAGCACATGCTTGAGGTGACGTGTGTGGCACAGTTGTGACCCGTCTTTCTTTGAATTTGCACTGTAAACAAACCTGAAGCTTTTCTGCCTCGACAGATGAATCACTGCCCTCATGAAGTCTTACAACAGGTGCGAGCACTTCAAAAAGATTCATAAACACGCACATCCGTACACTCATCATCACGCACAAGCTCAAACGCAAAAGGTTTACGATGCAAACACACGACCACACATTAAATACAAAGCGCCTCGGAGCGACATTTTGAAATTACACGGGCTGCATTCCCAAACACAAACGCACAGTTACAACAAAAAAGGTTCTGAGTGACAGGCTGAACTAAAAAAAGCCTTTAAGCTGCTGGATTAGACGATCCATTCACACTCTCAGCTGGTTGTGGAAAAAAGGAAGTGCAATCTTGAAGAGCTTTTGTGTGAATGTGCAAGCGCTCTTTGAAGTAGTTTTGGGCAGGTAAATGGAGGGCTTGGATTGCAATTAAAAACGAGGTGAAATGGGTAGCTGTCATTCACGGAGCTGTAAACCACAGGGGAGGTCAAATGGCCCGAGGGCAAGTGGAGAAGGGGGTATGGGCTAAGTTAGCAACAGGTTCCTTTTAAGTCCCGAAAGAGACAACTTTTCAAAACACACTTTATTTCTCTGATGTTTCCAACTCGGGCAGCTCAAGCTTCAAATGCAACAGGTAAAAAATTTCATTTTAAAGAAAGGCTTGATGCAACTTAGTGCTGCTTTCAAGAAGCAAACTTCACAGTGACCACAGGGATTTTGATCAAAAATGAACATTTTGAACTGAAGCAAATAAATATTTTAATATATATGTGAAAGGTCTAACTTGCAGTACAACTTCACAAAAACACCACCTGGAAGAGACCAAAACAGAGATAAAAGGATAGCGAATACTGAACTTACATTCACCATGTCAACAGAAACTCAATTAAGCATTAATAACAGGGCCATCCACAGTGATGCATCATTTGCTTCAAGTTTCAGTCCGCTGCTGTCCAACTGAATCAGTCAACATAAGTCAGATGCATCTACATCAAAGACCTCACTCATAACTGGAACTTTGAAATAAACAGTAAAAGGAAAGAATGCAATAATGGGAATCATGTGTGGTAAACCACACATTTATTGGAGCTTCTGTGATCTGGAAGTTGCTTAAAGAAAAAGTGATGGGTGATGAGAGGCAGACATCACATCTGGGAGGCAATTTAACAGGCTGAATACTTAATGAAGAGAAGTATTAATTCCATATTGATTCAATATCCATCTATCAAACACAGATGAGATACAACAGATTCCGGTTCAGTCTTTAATTTAAACCACTGTTAATAATATATAGACAATTTAATCACTAAGCAGATAAGAAGATAAGCAGTTAACATTATTACACGGGACAGTCCCGTGGCACTATTGGCATTTCTGTGTGTAGCTGGTCACTGAACACACAGTACACATACCGTACCTGAAAACAAAACATTTCAAGTATCAAAAATCTGTAACTATTGATTTCTAATTTTTAAACATTTATGTTTTTTATTTTACTTGTAAAATCTTTGGTAAGGTCAGGGGTCAAATATGACATGATATTTGGATGCAATCTATAATGTGATATTTAGAATCCCCATATACCAGTATCATTCCCAATGCTGCCAGTACAAACAAAGACAGTTATTTTTAAATAGCTCTATATCACTTTGAGCTGATCAGGCAAATCTAATGACTTTAAGGGAAATGTCAGAGGTCAAATGTGAAATATTTTAAATTTACCCCCCACCTGTAAGAATTATAGTTTCTAAGTTAGAAGGTTCTTGTCCATTTCAGACCAATAACTCACTAAGTGGAGGACCTGAAAGCATAACCTATTGTGGGTGTCCTCTGAATACATCATTTATAATACTTGAAGTTGAAACAGGGACTTATCATGAAATAGAATACAAATGACACTGTTCCATAAATATGAAAGCATTTACACCAACACAATGACTTACATGTTCTGTATCTCTGGTACATGTATCTGCTAATATCATGAAAACGATCTTGTTAATAACTTTACTTCCCTTGGGAGAACATACTTCTCTTATCTTCCTCACCAGTACCGTCACAGCCATATGTCAACAACACTGTGGCAGTCGGGGATCCATAACGTGCAGATGCATCTTCTAAGATGGAAAATCCCCCCATTACCCCCTGATGGTAATGGGGGTCGTTTTAGGAGTTGTAAGTTGGAGCTGTGGTAAGGGACGTTCCCATCATCAGAGAAAGCAACATGACAGTGACTCATTCACAATGTCACGGACTTACAGAAACTGTAAAATGTGGCCTATCAATTCTACTGACATTTTGCTTTGGGAATATGTCACCTCCATAAACCAAATCTGGGCCTACCGGTAGTTTGCATCTTTCTTTGATATAACAATAACAATTAGCAGCGCAGTCTGATGGTATTTGGAGAGTTACAGATATCTACTGTTTTTGCCCTGGGCTTAAGGACCCTGGATTTGAAACTACAGAAAGACATTGAGATTGGAGTTGGAGTGTTAACCATCAGAATCACTTAGACACTGTGTCCATCCATCATGTAGAAGTGATAATCACCAGACACCCCATGTTACGATATTATCATGATACTTCATTCTAGATATTATTGCAATTTCTAACATTTTGTGACATTCTGAGTATTGGAATAACAAACTGTTATTTATCACCTTTTTCAACTTGGTTAAACTTTGTCAATATTTGTTTTAATTAGACTCAATAAGATTAAGTTATCTCACTTCAGTTATTTGTTTTCTGCTGCAACACTGAAAGCATTTCAAGCACACCAACACTGAAACCTGACATAAATGCTGCCATTATACAGTCAGTCTGGTATCAGTGTGCGATTGTATGGAGTCTACAGTGCATTTTCTCTTCATCGCTTGCCATTTAGTCAAAAGATTCTTTCAACAGTGAGCCATGAAAGTCTGGACCTAACTGCATCATTGTGTTCACATGATAATAATGTTCCCTTTAAGGCTTAAAATTGGAAAAGCATCAGTTCTTCAAAGCCTCTAACAAACATTGATGAGTCATTCAGACTGCTGCATCTTTCCTTTTATTTTTTTGTCTTACAGAAACGCACAGATCTGCTTCACATCCAGCATCCCTGCTGCCTCAGCTTGCTGAGTCACCAAGCTGGTGTGGGATGCCTACAGAAGGGCATGACGCACACAGGCCATCCCTGCAGTGCTCGGTTGGCCCTGTCAAATAGAAGTTGAGGGCAGCCAGAGCCTCACACTGGGAAGTGTGCCCTCAATTTGAAGGGCACTTTCTGAAAAGTGAATAGTTCAGATGCATAAGTTTGGCAAATGTCACTCGGCTGAGGACAGAAGGAGGAGACAGACTGATGTGTTTGTGTACTTCCTGCGGGCATGTTTGCTTATTTCAAACTCTCACGCAGCTGGAGCAAACACTTTTTATTTCTTTTGCTCTTTTATCTCTGTTGTTTGCACTCACTCACTTGAGAAATGATAACTTGTTCACTAACGTAAACACTGCACTCTATCTAATCTGATGCTTGTCCTCACTCTGCTGCAAGTGACTTTTTTAAGTACCTAAAACTTGGTTATCAACCGTTTTTTTGATCATATTCAATTGAATTGAATTCAGTATTATTTATATACAGTGTTGGGACTAACGCGTTATTAAGTAACGCGTTACAGTAACTACGTTATTATTGTGGTAACGAGCACGGTAACTAGTTATTATGCCAAAATCAGGAACGCGTTACTCGTTACTGGGATTTAGATAGGGTCGTTACTCGTTACTTCGTGTGGTGGCTATCGCGGAGCTTC
>NW_005187544.1:453807-509800 GCF_000239375.1 Pundamilia nyererei | reverse complement strand
TAACTTACCCAACACTGTTTATATAGCACCAAATTACAACAGCAGCCGCCTCAGCACACTTTACTACACATACTGTAATGTGAAGACCCAACAATAATACAGAGAAAACATAACAATCAGACAACACCTCTGATCTGAGCAAGCACTTGGCAAGAGTGGAAAGGAAAAACTCCCTTTTAACAAGAAACTCTCCATCAGAACCAGCCTCAGGAAGGGGCAGACATCTGTCAATGCAAGTGATGGATAAATGTATAAATGCAGAGAGAAGAATAAGAAACACTCAGTGCATCATGGGAAGCTGTCAGTAGCCTGGGCCTATTGCAGCATAACTTTGTTTCTAGTGTTTGCATGTTTAAGGACAGTGGGAAATTTTAGCTAGCAATGGACAATCATCAATAAAATTCTATACCAAATTATTGTTATATTAGAGTTAATGGAATTACAGTAAACATACTAAAATAACCACACAGCTATCAGGCTTCCCCTACACACACACTAAAAAACTGTCAGTACTTTTTGTTTAATTTGCGCATTCCAAAAACAGAAGCGTCTAATTTTACCACATGGGTTCAGCAATATGCTCAAAATGTTTTCCTGGCATTTTGGATTTGTATATTTTTAGTTTGGTGATAATGATGCGTTTCCTTTTTTTTCCAACCGCAAAGGTTTTCGAATTGTTTCATAACCGAGAGGTGTGTTAATTTTCTCCACTTGTCGAGGACCATTTAGTCTTTCCACTGAAGTTCAAGTGTAAAAATCACAAACCAGCCGCAATATTTCTCACATTTTCACACGGCATTAAACCACAACACCTGAGGTCTGTCCTTCGAAGCACAGTTCTCACATACGTCGATGGCGCAGCAACAATTATGTTGATAACTTCAGGACTATTACCCTTATTACTTTCAGGGTTCAGTAAGCAACCTAAAAAGCGCTGTGCTTAACACGCCATTATGAACTAATCTACCAACATGAGCAAGAACTTTAAGGAGAACGCAGCAGGACCAAAGCTGCCATAAAGTGCTATCTCTCACAAAAAGCTTTCATAGGGAGCCAGGACTTAAACAGCTCTTGTTATAATTCAGGTAATGGCCCTGAGTGCTGAGTCTACAAAAGACATGCTCTGATAACAATGCTTTCTTCTACCTTTTCAAAAGAAATCTACCTCGTCAAACACAGACCAACCTAAGTTGAAGGCCTCTTCCTGCGACTATTTAGGGGTTTATAAGGCAAAACTAAATCCCAGCACTGAGACTCCATTCATTTATTAAACTCGTAGCATACCCATTTCGGTAAGGAGGAATCTATTATAATTCCATGCTGTTCCTGGAGATCAGTTTCTACCCCTGACATGTCTATTTCAAGCTGACCTTTCCTCTTGCACTCTCTCCCCAGTCTGCCTTCTTAAATCCCGAAGTAAATGCATACTCTCTATCATTTCTTATGTTGTTTTATCTTCACCAAAAGGTAGATAAGTATTAAAAAAAAGCTTTCATAACACCCTGACAGTCTCACTGCATTAAGTACTCCCTGGTTTCTTACCACTTTGTAGGCTTCACAGGAGAAGCGGCTGTAGCTTCTGGCTGGCACCCTGAGCCCGCTGTACCCCGCCATGTAGGGACACCAGGTCGATAAACACGAATATCTGGGTGAAGATAACTTCAGATTTTGAAGATCCTTTAGTTTCAAAAAGACCAAAAGATAAGAGCACTTCGTGCGCACTGGAACAGATAAGTGGTCATGCTGTGTGCCCCCCCTCACACACACATCTCTGTGACAACGTCTGTCTGGCTTGCTTGTAGGAAAGGGGCATGCTTTATTCCTCCATAAATGTAGTTCTTTCTTATCTCACCGTGTTTTAGTCAGCTTCATAGTGACGTCTCAGACAGTCTGACACTCTTTTAATCTTCCTCTCCTTCTGCCTCTCTCCCTCCCTCACTGTCTGTCATTCACTGAGTCAGACACCTTGACTCAGTTCCTTCTTCTGCTACGAGTGGAGAGACTGTCAAAAGAAAACTAACTTAGAAACGGAACCTTTTATGTTTAATACTTGAGAACTGTGTTAGGGAGGATTGCTGTGTTTGGAAAAGACAAACAAGACAAAAACCCAAAACTCCAGTGTGAAAGACCGTTAACTGTCAGGCTTTCCCTACATAAGTTACCTACATTATCGGTGGCCCAACCTGCATGTAACAGTTCTTCAATTAAGCCGTGTCTTCTGTTGTACTAGGGGAACATAACTGGTGCTGATTCAGGCAATGAGAAAGAAATCAGATTCTGAAGTTTCCTACTGTACGTGGTGCTTCACAGCACACCGTTGCTCCCTGTGTCGAAGACAGATTATATAAATATGATGGATGTCTTTGCTCCTCACACTTAATGACAGGACACTTTAGTGACCTTCATGCACACCTGGTGCTGTACTTTACAGCAGGCGCGCGCACGCACGCACGCACGCACGCACACACTCGAATACAAACACAAAAATACGATTGGTCTCAGGTGTCAGGGGTGGGCTGTGCTACTTCCCAAATCCAGCCATCATCTTATGTCATCAGCAGTGTGCTGCTTCACATTCACAAAGGGACCTCACACCTTACAATGTCACTAAAACAAATACAAACTTCAAGTGTGGGTCTCAGAGCAGCTTCACTAAAGAAACTCTCCATGCTTTGCTTAAGAAAACACATATCTGCACTGCAATGTGCTGCCTTCTACGGGCTTTTAATCTGATGACTTCTAGATCGTATTAAAATAAATAAAGACAAATACATCCTCCAGTTTTCTCTAACATTAAAGACTTTTTGTGGGACAGCACGGTGGCGCGGTGGTTAGCACTATTGCCTCACAGCAAGAAGGTCGCGGACTTGAATCCACATCCATCTGGCTAATTCTTCTTCCAAATACATGTGGGGTTAGGTTAACTTAGTATTCTAAATTGCCCATAGGTGTGAATGTGAGTGAGAATGGTCGTCTGTCTCTCTGTGTTAGTCCTGCAAAAGACAGACGACCTGTCCAGGATGTACCCCACCTCTTGGCCTGTGGCAGCTGAATTATGCTCTAGTGATATAACATGGATGAATACATGCATTTAAGATTTCTCTTTCCCACTTTTTCCAAAGTAAAGGATGACCTCTTTAACACCCTGAAAAACTACTTAGAAAACATATTTTTGTGGGTGACCCCTCCTGCTGCCTAGACATGCTGAGCCATATCGATGAGGACTCAGCATCCCTCCGTGCTGCTGCAGGCTGAGGGTGACATGTGGCAACACATCCCCTCTGACCCATTCTGGGCTGGCTAGCAGATGGCTGGTGGGAGATGATGGATGGACTGAGTCACTTACACAGCAATCAAGAAGTGAGGGGTGGGAGTGGTACATAGGGGCATCCTACTTACCCAACAGTGGTATATTTTTCTGTCACTTCTGACACAGTCTCAACAACATTCGCTGTGAATGCAGGAAACTTGCTCGTCTTAAAAAAAAACAGAAACACAGCACTGGGCAAAGGGAATTCTCTGCACAGCTCTCAGTGAGCACTAGCAGACACAAACAGATGGCTTCTGAGAAAACAAGCATCACAAAGGTGTCCTGGTCTGACAGAAGTGAAAACAGTCTGCTCTACCAGCTGCTGTGCCATGCCCTGCGCTCCAACACTGAAATTTTCAATGCTTGACCAGTGGGTGGTCAAACAGACTTTCCATAGCAACACTTTATGATGTACTATAACTACAAAACTAGAGGCGAATGCAAGCTTGAGTCAGGGAAGCAATTCAAGAAAAAAATCAAGAAACGGGTATATAATACTAATAATACAAATAGTTTTATATGTATTTATCTTTATCTTATTTCTTCTTTTTAAAATAATTATTCTTATATACCAGACAGGTTGCAGTGACGATACTATGAAAAACACCTGAAATTACCTGGAAATAGCAGTAAGTTTTCCCCTTTCCAAACACAAGCCATTCAAACACAAGCCTTCTAAATGTCTAAACATTCCTTTGCTACAGTGGAAAAAGTTTACTGGGTGTCTGTCCCATCATCCGTCCTGACAAACCAAACATAAACGTTTTAAAGACGGAGTACGAGGTGCATGTTCTTCATACAGTAATCCCACCAAAACAAAAACAAACAAAAACAGCACAAAGGCATTTGTGCTGCTTTCTTTTTCTCTCCTCTTCATTAAAAGTGTATCTGTGGCTGCAGCTTTTCCTTTGGTGTCATGAGCAGGATACACTATGGTTAGTTCATGGTCTGTAAGGCCCTTGGCAGCGATCCACTCCATGCCAGTGTACTCACACTGTCCTCTCAAGTGGCTTTAACCCACAGAAAACTGAACCAGGCCAGCTTTAAATAAGCCCTCGTGCCTTTGCTTACTCTCTGTTTGGCACATGAAAGACATGTGGCTTTGTGAGGCATGGAGGCCATACTAGGCACATGTAGACAAACGACTTGGCCAGAGCTGTGCTGTTAAGAAGATAGGAAACAGGGCCAAGAGACGGAGTGAGTATGTGCTGGCACCTGTACTTGTCAAAAGTGATCTGAAGACCACGGGCTGAAAAACATCAAGTAATCGATAAAAAGAAAAGAGCATTTGCATCCAGCAGCGAGATCTGTGAATGTACAGAAAGGTTCTTCCAGCATATGAGAGAGAAATGAATCATGAGTACGTCAAAATTCCCCAAAGTCGTGCACGGCTGAGACAGCACAGCAGTGTCTGCTACGCAACATGTAATCAACATCAATTTTGAGACATGCAGCCTGATGCACATGAGGGCACAGCAGCTGTTATAAAGACAATTTTGGTAGTGATGTTAGAGCAAAACAGCTTCATCGTGGTCCTTGAAAATCAGCAGATATATGCAGCATCTGAGGTGTGAGCTCCAGAACTCTACAATACCACTGCTGTTGTTTTAACTCTCCTGCATTTGGAAAAGCACTTATCCACCATACGATTACTTTTTAAGCCCTGTATAATGTATATTCAACCTTCAATCTTTATACCTTTGAGTCTGATGTTAAATTCCACAGCTTTTTCAGTTCAAGTTGAGTTTACTTACATGAATTTTCAGAGCAGAATAATTTAAGAAGGGGTAGGTACGGCATGCCGTGGGTGCGGTGTGCTATTGAGAGCTTGAGTTTGTCATGCATGGATATAGCCTTGACGGTGTAGAACATCACAACTATTTGCGTAACTGAAAACAAAAACATGGTTTTACTCCTCTGCATATGCTGGCATGACTCAGGATCAGTATTAAGCACATCATTCTCGCATTTTGATTTATGCTGCATGGGTCACACATCGACAAAAGAATCTTGACAATCAAATAATCAATAGACCTGTTCTATAACAGAGAGAACTATGGACATCGACTATACTTCATAATAAAAAGAAAGGTCATTTTAATTTCTCTAAGTGTGTGCACATGTTGGGCTGTGCGTGCCTTTGTCAGCCCCACTCTATTTCACAAAGGCACATGGAAAACACACAATCCCCCTCCTCATTTGAGTTGTGTGTAGGTTAGCAGTGTGTAATTAAGCTAGCCCTCTTATCAGCTCATCTCAAGGCTTTGGCAATAACCTCCTCTGCTTCCATCTCCCCTTCCTCTCTGGGCTCACAGGAGATCCAGATAAGGAACAAGGCTGAAAAAGAGAGAGATGTGGAGAAAGACAGAGAAAAGAAAAAGAGTGTGTTCTGTCCGCTTCCGTCGTTACGTGTAAACTCAACAGGATGCCTATTATCCTAACAGACTTTTATTAAATCTGCTGCTTCCTACTTTTATCATATACATCAGTCATTACACAGACCCCCCCCCCCATTTGTTTGCACCACAGGACCCAACTGCACCTGACCGGACCTGTGTTTTATCTCACTGTCCCAGATGCTGTTGAATATTTACCATCTCTGTGCCATCATACTTATATGACACCAAACAGTAGGCGACAAAGCCGCAAGCAAACCTGATTTTTTCCCCCCTTAAATGCTATAAAGGGGAACACATACACACACACACGCACGCACGCACACAAATGTGCTACACAACTCAGTTTAAAGCCTTAGATAAGCCTGTTTTAACTTTCCATGCAGACATCAAAGTGAAGCTAGTATCAGGTGAGGGGAAATCAAGATGCATGCCTTCAGCATTTTCTTCTGATATTAAAACGACCGCCACTAATCCACTACAGCTAACACTGTAGCTGCGGTAAGGTTTTGGACTGATGAGACAAGCACTTTTACTGACACATAAACACAAAGTGAAGAAAAAAATGTTCTGATGTTACAGCTTCAGGGAAGGACGTGAATAGAAAGAGCTGTCAACAACAGAGAGAAGCCTACATACTTTTCTATATGCACAGTCAAGAACTGAAATGCATGGTTTTCTGATTTCATATGGGTGGTTGACCTTTGTCATGATCTGGAAGTGTTCACCCTACCAGTTTCATGGTGAAATTGTTCTGCTCCCAGCGGCAAAACATCACACTCATGTTACGTCGTGCAGTTTCCTTCCTCAGAGACACCTGCCTCACACTGAGGAAGACTGTTGCTTGCCCAGCCAAACCAAAATATAAGCCATTTGTAGCAGGTCTAGAACAACCTGCACTGAGCAGAGCTGTAGCAAAATACAGAAAAATCCACAAATTAAAAAAGAATCCAATTGCAAGTTTGAATCCCGACTAGGTGCACCGTTGGAGATCCAGGGAGAACAGAAGAGCTACTGCTTGCTGGAGCCCCAGCAGGTCTCTGTATGCCTGGGAGGGGGGGAAGGAGCTCAGTCCCTCCAGTTTCTCTCCACCCACTCTGGGACATAGGAGGAGGGAAAAATAAAGGCAGGAGGTGAAAGGCAAGAGGCGCTCCGCGGCTTCTGCTGCCGCTCTGAGAGGCAGCCAAACCAAACGCGGTGGAGAAGAAGCAAGAGAGGATTCCCCCTCATGCTTGGCCCACAGCAACACATTGTGCTATTCCTCTTCAATGGACTATTGGTCATATGGGGAGGGGACAGCAAGAGAAAGGGACAGGCCTCTTAACCTTTCTACCACCCCTCCCCCGACAGTCTACTCCATACATGACAAAAAAGTGAGCACAAAAGACAAAAAAGGGATGATCGGTGCTCCCTTGATAGCAGTGGAGAGAATAAATAGTGAGAAGTGCAGAGCCAAAGTCCAAACCACGTAAAGCTCAATGCTAACCGTAAGTTTTCTATTTATTATTTCTTTAACCGGCTCCTCTGCTGCCTGTTAAATTTTTTTTTTTTTAAAGCCAAGTTTTATTTTTCCCAACCATAGAAGGAACAGTCCGCTCTCTGATCAGCCGTCACCCGCAACACACTGCAGCAGCTGCATGTGTTTATTTATGTGCATGCGTACAGTGGGTTCATAACCTAAGCATTTATGTATGTGTGAGTGTGTATGTAAGAGTCCACAGTACAGGATGCCCTGCGTTTGAGCGCGTTCCAACCCCCTGTGCACACACGCCGCAACCACCGACCACAAATTACAAGCTGAATTTGAATTTTGGGAAAGGCCCAAGATTTACAGAAAGTTCCCACAGTAGGGGGATGCCTGATCGCTTCCAGCAGGCGGAACAAAATGCTTTAAGCTTTATGAAACAACAATAACACTGAAACCATGAAGACAGTAGAAAGTAATGAAAGAAAGGGTTTGCTTTTCAACGGCATTTTATACTGCCAAAAAAGAACAGAGATGCAGCTTACAGCCGTCCAAGGCAGGTTTTCTACTCGGTGACTGAGAGGAAATGTGCATTTTATGTTTTCATATTCAGAGCTCAAAAGCGCAGTAATCTTGAAGTCAACACAATCAACTGTCAGTGGCTTTCAGTTAAAATAATTACTCTGTACATGATTGAGATTCAAGTTTTGACTTGACCCTGTAATTGTGTTTGTTCCTTGCTAGTGATAGTGACACCCATCACAAGTGTTTTGCATAAAGCAAAAAGAAAAACAACAACTGAAAAATCATGACAATAAAACCGAGGGTAGCTAAAGACTGAGTTAAATATCAATATGTTATTCAAATCACAAAGTTAATGATCTTATTTTAGTGCATTAGCATGCAATGAAGGCAGCACAGTGGCACGGTGGTTAGCACTGTTGCCGCACAGCAAGAAGGTCCTGAGTTCAATTCCAACATCAGGCCAGGGTCTTTCTGTGTGGAGTTTGCATGTTCTCCCCGTGTTTGCGTGGGTTCCCTCCGGGTACTCCGGCTTCCTCCCACCGTCCAAAGACATGCAGCTTGTGGGGATAGGTTTAGGAGTGAATGTGAGTGCGAATGGTTGTCTGTCCCTGTATGTTGGCCCTGCGACAGACTGGCGACCTGTCCAGGGTGTACCCCACCTCTCGCCCTATGACAGCTGGGATAGGCTCCAGCACCCCCCGCGACCCTGAAAAGGACAAGCGGAAGCAAATGGATGGATGGATGGAGCATGCTAATTTACCATTTGAAGGCAGAAATATGTATACTAACAGCCATTAAAACTGTGACTTCACAAACCACAGTTTGTGAAGTCACAAAAAGTCAGCCTGCAGCACAATGATGCCATTGCTATAGAAGTAAAAGGCTCGAGATACATGTATTTCTATAAGGATAGCTATCTATAGCCCCTCGTCCAGCTTAATGGGTTAGCTAACAAAGGCAAAATGGCTAACGCTAAAGCTATCTTGAATCAACCTAGGGTCAAAGCACTTAGGAGGAAAATTATAGAGGTGAATGAAAAATTTAACAGAGTCTATGTCCTGTCTTCTGAAGCTACCGAAAATTACGTTAATAACTTGTAGCAGATTTTCTTTGGTAAGTTCAAATATGTCAGGTAAAGGTGGGTGTACAACGGCTCATTTTCATTTGATTATTTATCAATGAAAATAATAGTAGCAGAGCACTTTGTTTTCAGTATTTCAGTGACAGAAGAACCTGTAATAGACTGCAGTTTGGGGGAAATTATCAACTTTAATACTTTCTTTTATTATGAAAATAACATTTTGTATCAGAAAAAGCTGTCAATTTTAGAAAGAAAACTGAAAATCGAAAAAAAAAAATTTGGAATTGTTGCTTCTCTAACAAATTGTTAGAAAGTTGCTGATTGCTTTTATGTTGTTCATGAAAGAAAAGGAACTGAATTTAGGGGATATGGACACACACTGACAGTACTTTAGCAAGTAGCTGCACCAAACATGTTAAAAATGTTCATGTTGTATTTGTAGCTTTTTAGCTGATTATCAGATGGTTCCTATTCTTTAAACAGGCAAAAACACTGCAGGCATCCTGCCTTTTCTATGCTATAGTTCAAGTGATAACCACCACAAAAGAAAAGCCAATCAACACAGCCTCCCACACCACTGAAACATCAGTCTCCTACTACACGTAACTGGCATTGATTTAATGATATTCTGGCTCTACAAGCGGAGAATGTGTCAGCATTTAGTGCTTCTGTTTAACTGTTTTAGTCCAAGTCTTCAACAAGCTCATTAAGTGAAGTCACAGTGAATGGGCTGAGTATGGTCCTTTCACAGTCCCAGATAAACCTTAGTGTGTCAGGGACAATGGGGATAACCCCATCATGGAAGGGTCTTTGTTTTGGGGGACCCAAACCTCTGTGTTCTCAAAGCCTGGGGAGGAAGACTGCAATAATAATGGGGGTGAAGGGGTGGGATGGACCTGCTGCCTGGCTGTGCTGTTCTGGATGGAGGTGATTTGGGGGTGGGAGGGATTGAGGGACATACGGACTTACTGGAGAGGCAGCTGTGGAAATAACGGCAGATTATATCCTTTCTCTCTCTATAGCTTTGACATTGTCTTGTGTCTAAACAAACTAAATACCTAAAGGTTATTGCAGGTACAAAAATTAGGTAATCACGCATCATTCATTTTTTCTACTTCTTTTTCTGCAAATAAGTGAGTAAGATAGGACACTACAACCTAAGAGTGGTGGACAACTTGACACCTGGGAATGTTAAGGAGATTAAATCTCAGAAGTGAAGTCAGTGAGACACTTGCCTATGCTACAAAAACAAAGCCCTTAATATAATCAGAAGCAAAGGTATCTTGAGGAAGTAAAATGTCTTTTTCAAAAAACCATTTTTTTAACCTAAATTCAGCTTTTAAAGCACTGTCATGTGGACAGATTAACTCTTTGATGGCAGAAAATGGCATGAATGTGTGCTGGGGTGGCTGTAGCTCGGGAAGTGGAGCAGGTCATCTATTAATCAGAAGGTTCGAACCTTGGCTGCTCCGGCTTGCATGTCAAACTATCCTTGGGAAAGACACTGAACATGTTGTTCTATGATGATTCACATTCTGATGATTTCATCACAGCGTGAATGATGAATAGAAAACACTAGAAAAAAGTGTTTATAGGAATGGATGAATGAGACATGTTGTGTGAAGTGGTCTGAGTGCTTGAGTAGAAAATCTATATAAGAACCAGTCCATTTACCATGTCTCCCCACAGTAAGACACCATACAGGCAGACAGATGTAATATCTGCTAAGCTTTAAATGAGTATTAACTACAGTATCTTACACATTTACTACTTTCAATTGTTGAATTTAAGGGTATGACGCAAGCATAAGAAAATTACATTTATAACATATTAACTGGGCACAGTGCTGCACTCAACATAATGTTAAACTCACCTTCAGTTTGTTCTGTTCGTATAAAGCAAAGAAAATGTTATTACAGTTGTCTGGTGTCCCATTACAAACCTGATTAGAACAGTTTGGATCCAAGGATGCCATCTGGGCCCATCTACCACAGCTACCAGCTGAGGCCACCTTAGTGATGTCTTATTGATGAAACAGCATGTAAACACACCAGACAGCCCAGTCCAGTCACAGACTGGAAAAGGTTATCTAATCCAGCAAAAAAAGCACAAACTGTTCACAAGTCATTTGATATTCTTAAATAATATGTAATCCCTGAAAGGAGGTTAACTGTTTAAGTAAAATAGATTGGTTTATTCATGCATGCTTCGGAGCAGGTGAAGCTGGTGTCTTCAAAGTTACGGTACTTAATGTGTTAAGGATCTGGGAGAGGCTTCTTGAATGACAGATTTACAGCCCAGCTCCTGGATTCAGCATTTATCAGCAAGCCTAAACCAGTCCAACTGAGTAAGCCCAGACATGCAGTACAACACACACAAACACAGTACAACGCATACATACTTTCATTGTGATTCTAGCCAGGTTGTAATCAGAGCAATAAAACGGCATGAGAAACTCCCTGAAGCTGGATGGAGAAATCCATGCTATCGTCTTTTCTCAAGCAGGCAGTGTCTACAGAAAGCCAGGCAATATTTCATAGTTGTTTTATGTCTATTTACACTCAACAATCTCATCAAACCCAGAGCACAGCTGAGAACCATACAGACAGATGGTGATACGCTTAACATTTAGGAAATACAGTATATACAATTACATATCTAAATATTTGGCCAAAAATGTAACTATCTCTTCCAAATAAGTGCGTTAGATAGAACATTAAACTTTCTGTTTGCGACTTGCTTGATCATTTAGCAGCACCAAACGCTACTATAACACCAGATCTCAGAAGTGAAGATTGTGAAAGAAGAGTCAGAGCTGAAGGGGAAAACAGCCTTAAACACAAACATAAGGCTCTAAATGCAAAAAGAAGCAACCTATTAGCAACCTTCTTCGTTCATTCATTCTAAGCTTTTCTTAACCGACAGTGTAGAGCGGGAGGAGCATGGATTAAAAAGAGCTTGTGGAGATTTAATGTACACTACCATTTTTTACATTTCATTTGAAACAATCACCTCACAATCATGCTTACACACCTAATCAATTACCAAAAACACTTTGACCCTCTGGGGATTAGAGAAAATTCAAAATAAATTCAAACTTCTGTGCCTAATTCTTGTTTTTTGTTTTTTTTTTAAACATCATTGAAGATGCCTGGCCTGGAAAAAAAACCCCAGCACAAAATACCATGATCTTCATGCCCATGATGAGTATATGTAACTTTTGGCCACATATATATGTATATGTAATCTACTCAACAGGATTTCTGTGCCGTCTCTTCATATTATATCAAAGTTCCAATTTTTCCTAGTTTTGAACATGTAATTTTTCTTTGTACGGTTCATCTGTTTAAATCTAACACGTCGCATCAAACTTTCATAACCATCATATGTCATTGGCTCCCTGCTGGCTCTATGGATGTCATAAAGTTATCCAACAGAGTGTCGGTCCAGCAAGACCCTTGGTGCGATCCTCTGGGGAGGGTGAGCTCAGCCCTGCTGACCTCTACCTTCGTTTTCTACGTCGCCTGCTGCTTCCAGACTGACATGAAGCTGATTGTGTTAGTCTGAGCACTCTGCCGTGCAGATTCCTCACGCGGCGCCACCCACCATAACCTGCTTGTCTGCACAAATGGGGTCCTTGTGACAACTAACACAAGGAAAGCAGAGAAGGAGAGAAACCAAAGTGAGGAGGGCACCTTGTAGGGAGATCAATGGAAGGATGTTGACTCAGGAGAAGCAGATGCCCAGTCTTAATTAATATGGTTATGTCCTCAGCCATGACCTCACACAGGAAGGACAGGGGTCGACCACACAGGAAGTGGAATCTGATCGAGATGCATTAGGCAGAGATGAAGTCATTACAACTGTAGCCAACTGTCACATGATCACATATATGCTTAAGAAAAAATACTGCAAAGAAAACACAAAACCATCATGGTCATTTATCGATAACAAAAACTGCTCGATGATTTTACAGCTTCTTGCTGTCTTGACTGTCATTTTCCCACACTCTACGTCAAATGCAACTTTTTGATTATTTAGTTCCTGATTTTTACCTGAACAGTTCTACTTCTTACTCTCATACAATACATAAGCATGAGCACATTTATTCTAACAAGTAAACCAGGCCTGAAAAGCTCCCACATGCAACATTTTTAGATAAAACAAACTCTGATTAAGACAACAATATTTAATATTCATGAAATTATAAATGAAATCAGCACTTAACCTAAACACATACACTGCTCGGTTCTTTATCTTTGCACCATTTCACACTGACAAGGTGCTCAGGGACCTATTGGAGGACAAGCTGCCTCCTCATTTCAGATAAAAGCCACACATCCCAGTCTCAGTATATCTAACCGTTTTCAGTCTGTGCCTAAAGCATCTGCTGGTATCACAGCTACTGGGTTGTTTCAGCCCAACCTGATAAATCTGCAGGATGACCGCCTCTGTGTTGTCTGACACAGGACACACACAGGTGGCGATGCAGCGCTTACACTGGCTTCCTCCTCCCTCACAGTGATAATGAAATGTGTGATTGGCTACTGGTTGAAAACCTCTTATCTCAAACGTGTCAGCTGCCAGGAATTAAAGAAATCCACCTCGGTTTCCAGACTGACAACAGTGACATCTGAAACCACAAAATGATAAAGTGTATAACCTGAATTCATGAGGATCACTCACAACACCTAACAACACATGGCCCTTTCTCCTGGACTCATTGTCTGAATCCTGCAGTGTGTTGAATTCTCTGTTATTCCTTTTGAACAATGAAATCTACAACAAAGAGTCACTCAAACATCCATAAAATTTAACTTCCACTTGCAGTGCCTTCTGTAGAGACATATGTGTATGTGTGGCCTTTTGTCATGGTAATAAAAAAGAAGCAATATAGTCACCCAGCACCCCCACCCAATCTGACCTGCTCCAGGCAGGCAGGAAGACATTAGCAATCCAATGCAGGATGACAGTTTTCTGCCTTTCACTCTCACCTGCTGGGCTGTGAGTTAAAAAGGCTTAGGTTGGATGTAAGCACCATAAAAAAGTCATTACTGCCTTTCACAGGATGCTGATGAGAGACCCAGCGTATGAGAGGGGTCAAGTGAAATGGGCTTTAAAGGTTGATGCTGACATTTACAGGCCAATAATGCTTTTATTAAATATTTTCTGCATTTGTTCGATTGCTTTCACTTGTCCTGTTTCATGCTTAAAGCTCTGTGTAGTATTTTTGCTTCTTTAGAATCAAAGAGCTTGAAAATCTTCCAAAATAACATTTACACAGCATAATTGAACAGCATAACTCTTTATATCTGGAAAACAAACAACTGTTAGTCAAATGATGTGTGTGTGTGTGTGTGTGTGTGTGTGTGTGTGTGTGTGTGTGTGTGTGTGTGTGTGTGTGTGTGTGTGTGTGCTTGCATATATAATCTCTACACTTTCATCACCATCAGTCATTGTCTCCCGTTTAAAGGTCATTTAATTAGCTTTGTATAATTAAATTGCTTCACACATGTTACTTGATACATATGTTTGTCAGTCATGCAATGGACTCAGACTCAATTTAAATTTTGAAACTGGAGAAAATGATAATCTCTGGGATTTATAGATTTTTATGAATGGAAGGAATTACATTAACAGAGCCTTGTGTTAGTAATGTATCTGTTACCATGATGATTTAATATCTAAACGAAGCTCTTTATTACCAGCCCCATAAAATGAGGGCCTGTCTTAATTGTAGTTCGTTGTTTGTTTCCACACTGTGTTTTGAAGTGATTGGGATTCAGCTCACAGGCTGAAATGAGCTTTTGTAATGAGTCTAATGAAGCCAGTCTTTACAGACAGTCTGCCTTATGCCTGCATCTGGAGAGATGCTTATTAAGATAGTAGCTCCTTATCACACTGGCACACAGACAAATCTCTCTGTGTGAGTGAGCGTGTGACTATGTGTGGTTGTGAGTATGTGTTTTTAATGCCTTATAAAAGGACTACGTATGCTGCACATTGTACCAAAATGTATTTTTCAGGATCTCCTGCGGCCAGTGTGACTTTCAAAAATTCTTGGTTTGAACCTTTACCCTTTGAAAGCTGTAGCTGAGAATTAATGAGCTGGCAATAATGAACAATTAGATTACAAAGAGGGAAAAGAGGGAATGGGGGTGGGGGGCAAAGAAGGTAGAGAGCGAAGGTGCTCAGGGTCAAAACTGAGGCATTTATAATGAAAAGAGAAGCAATGACAGATGCCTTCAATGACAGGAATAACCTACATTCACACCCACACGATTCATGGCGTCTGCGGATGGAAGAAGGCGCAGGAGAAAACTCAAACACCAGAGGGCAGTAGAGTATCTGTTCAAGGCAAGGCGCTCAGGAATAACAGTATGGGAAAAAGTTAAAGGTCACAACAGCTGAACAGCAGTCATTTCTTATGATGTCACACATTAGAGGGAAAGACAGTACACACACACACACACACACACACACACACACACACACACACACACACAGAAAACAGCTTCAAATACCATTCACACATTTCCAGACTATCACCTTCACATCAGATTCAGCAGATTGTGCCAGACTCCACTCACACACAGCACACACACAGACTAAGCACTATCCTTAGTACTATCCAGGACTATCCTCTTCTCTGCCTGTAAATACAGCCTGCCTGTCTCGCTCTGCCTCCTGCTGCACTATGGATTAACTCTTTGTTACAGGTGTACACAACATGTTTGTGTGTTTAGTGCCAACTGGGCCATCCAAGCTGGATGCATGGGAGGAGCACAGCCACGGACACACTCTGGTATCACTTTACTAATCCGTCAGATAACTACTGGCATACTCTGCTAGTACCCATTATGTTCAGGGCATGCTGTGTTTGGTGTTTGCCATTCAAACACATCTGGTTCTGCTTATGCTTTTTCCTATATTTCCAACCATTTATAAAAAGGATGGGGGAGGGGGGGGGGGTCAGCAATGATGTGATCTGTTATGGGAGGGGCTTTTTTCCTTGAAATTAGATTTGAATTTCAGGAGATCTTCATGCTCAAATAAAAAGAAGCAGCAGCAGTCATAGAGATGACAGAGACAGTACAAGCAAAAGGGCAAGTATTCATGGTTGAGAAATGACTCAAACTTCAACCCACCCTTATGACTAGTCTATTGACATCTTCTGTGGGCACTGAAATCTGCTCCTGACTCTCTAAAGATGATTTTTCACATATTTGTATTGATGAAATCTGGTGAAAAAAATGGACCCTCCAGAGAAAAAGCTCTTACCCCACCTCACAAGCATTAATTGCTATGAAAGCTGCTGCAAAGCTCTGGACATAGCATCTTTTAATTTATACATAACCAGAGGAAGAAAAATGAATGTCACCAAATGACAGTGGAGTGAATGTTAGGATGACTGGAATCCTTTGTGACTATTAGGCAAAAGACAAGTTCTCACTGTTGTGTCTGGTGAGGCAGCCATCACGTCTCCAGACAGCCTCGTCTCATCTCACCCTGCCATCAGAGGAGATTGAGTTCATGCTAAGGACCATTGGAGTCTGTGCAGGTACTCCACTGAGGCTTTGACCTGCATGTGGAAGACTCATCAAAAACCTCATCAGGAATTCTGCCTCGGAGCCCTCCGATCTGTTCAGTCATTTCCCTGGGTGAAGCCCAGCAGACACAAGGCTGAAATAAGGGCAATAAAGCTAATATATGAACAAACACTACTTTGCTGGACTAATAAGGGTATTCTACCAAACATGGCTTTAGATAGAAATCCCCCATCTCTCTGTCACCTACATACACATGGATTTGAAAGATTTCAGGATATGAGTGCAATAACATTGCTCCTGGTCATGGAGGTCAAGGGTTAACCCAGCTGAGAGTGAAGATGGCTGCATCATCAGCACCACGGGGATAAAGAGAGGAAGAGAAAGGAGGGCAGACAGGAGAGAGCAAAAAAGTCACAGAAAATAGGTCAGTCAGAAAACATGATTAGCCACTACACAAACGACACCAGCAGCAAACTCTCGTGCCATGTGCGAGAGAAGTGGTGTCCTGTATCAGTTCCTCACGCTGGATTCAGATTTCCCAAATAACTGCTAAAGCTTACTGAGCCCACACTGTACAGACAGACTGGCAAGCATGGACTTGCTGCCTCACCAATACACACAAACCCACACAGACACCTTCTTCCCCTCACTGCCTTACATGGTGCTGGAGCGATCCCTCTTGCCGTTGCAGCCCTTTGCGTTGCGTGGGGTTGCTAAGCGCAGCCAATATTTCACAAACACAGCAAAACAGCCACCCTGATATCCTGCTACACTGCCATCCTGGACAGCAGAGACACAGCCTGCTCCATGTCCTTCCAGGAACTCACTGAATCTGGCTCTGTGTTTCTGTTATGCTACACTGAGCCAAATAAAGTGATGATACAGAGTTTGTCGATTTACAGCTGACAAGTGAAGAACAGAATATCTTTCTATTATATTTCTTTTATAAATACTTTATTGTCCTCCATGGGTAAAAAAGGCCCTCAAACTGCTTATAAACTATAATTACTTGGGATTTTTTTTTTCTTTTAGAGTTTTAAATCAGTGAGTACTAATAAGAATTAATAATAAAAAAATATTCTACACAAATAATCAACCATGCATTCTCCTTGCAGCTCATCTCCATGTCATTGCTATAAAATTCATTATAAAGCAGTATTAGCAGAATAACACTTAGGATCTGGGTTTGGAGATGACTGTTTTACATCCTGACCTGAGTGTTTCTGCCAACCTCTGACTCTGCTGCGTTGTTTCTTGGGGGTCTTGAGCCCACCTGCTGGCCCAATGAGGGAATGTGCGTCTTGAGAGGTGCCGGAGGTAGAGCTAGAGGTGACGTCCTGCTGGGGGTCTGGGGGATAGGTAGGGCACTGTGCACAGGTTTGGGTTTGGGGAGTCCCGACTTCATATTTGAGGCCACTAGAATGGCTGGCATCTTTTCCCCAGCGACCAGATGACTGCAAGCTCCCCTCCCTGTCACACTGAGATGGAAATCCTGTCACCGGTAAGCAGGAATTCTCTGCAATCAAGCTACTTTTCTGTTTGTGAATGAGTTACCAGATTGGAGGAAAAAGAAAGAAAGGAAAAAAACACGGCACATATATTGAGGTTGCACCTGATCCAACGCCTGATTGAAGTGTGCAGTTTGTTCATGTCCCAGTCTTAGCTACTTCTACTGATTCGTAGCAGGAGGTGGGGGTTGACCTGAGCTCCCCAACATGCAGTGGAATGGTTTAAAACCCACAGAATCCCACCTGCATCCTGTTACTAAGTTGGATCAGCTTGTCATTTCATGCAAGAATAATTTGGCCTCAGAGTTTTTTGGTTTAAAAAAAAAAAAGTATCCTGATGAAAATTCACTCTGCAAAGTCCAAGAAAGAAGATCAAAAATCCCACTTCACACCAAAAGGAATCCCCAGTTGCCTCGTGGTAGAGTGAGTGTTCCCTTCCATTTATTTCCAGCAATGAGTGACAGTCAGCAAATGGCCAAGGATCCAATTGGAAGCAGAGCAGCTCCACTCCCACAGAGTCCTGGTAATTAATTACACCGTGGCTTCAGGAAGACAGCAAGAAACCCCTTTTTTGAGGAAGAGCAGAGAGAGAGTAGTAGAAACGAGGAGATGGAGAGGAAGGGGGGGAAGCAAAAGTCAGCAGCGACACAGCGACCACTCACTTCAGCGACTGCTCAGCCTGTGACTACACAGCCTGAAACACACTGCGCTTTCCTCTACTGCCTCTCTCTCTCTCCCTCACTGGTAAGTCCGTGGTTAGCAGCAGGTGTGGCTTAGATCAGGACTGACATATGTGAAAAGCTCAACATATCTACACAGTGGGTTCCTCTCACACAGCGAGTCTGCCTCTCACATAAAGACTCCACCACGATGCTATATGTTAACCACTGATACAAAATAATATTCATTAAAAATAATAATTTGCTAGTTCCACTTGCATTTTAATATGCGGGATAAGGATGCCCATGGTCTTAAAATGTGGCAAATCATCCTAGCCCACTCAACACGGGTTGCATAAAATCATGTGATTTTAATAGAAAACAACAATACTATTAACCTGCTTTGATGCTATTTCATGAAAAGTAGAATTTCCAGCAACAAATATTACATGGAGTTTTTTGCACACGTTTGTGTTCCACATGAATGTAAGCCTGCTTGTTCTGGTCATTTCAGGAGTTGTCATCCAAATTAATGGCTTTGGTGATGCAGATTCTATCTCCAGTGCCATCATCAGGTTGAATTTGTGATACTGAGTGAAATATCTTGACAACAAATCAATACACAGTCATTAATTTTGGTATAGACATTCCTATATAATGTTGTACTGATTAACAGACTCTCTTTTCTGTATTCTTTCCCTCTTCTGTCTGTTAAGCTTCCACTTTATAAATATGAGGATGGCCAATTAGTGGACTAGTGTCAGATCAGCCTAACTCCCAGCAGGCTTAGTCAAGCTGCTGAGATCCTGCTACAGTAGGGAGGGGAAAAAAGAGATTTACTCCAGAGAAGGATTTACGCCCCTCCCCAGTCACCCATAACTAGTTAATTTAAGAATGTACAGAGTAATCTGTATTTGAATCAAAAGTTGTATATAACTGTGTTCTCAACTATGTTTTGATGGAAAAATATTTTCTCTCCAACAAAAAACTAGCAGTGGCAAGATTTCCCTGACTACTGATGGCACCATCAGGAACCAGCCATCCTTTATGAACTGTTAATGTCTCCACATGATCCCATGGAAATCTTTTCAGCGGTTGTTCAACTATTTCTGACTAAAACAACAACAACAACAAAAGCCAAAAATCTTGCCCCAGGTCTACTCTACATCTTCCCAGGTCTTTTAGTTTGAAACCACTGTTTACTTTAAATAATAGTCTAATGCAGTAATTACTTACAATAAACAATCTAAATAAAAAATTGAAAAATAGACTGACCAACATTAGAAACATGTGAAAGTTTATGTCTCTAAACTGAGCGCACCTCTATTCCATTCGGATGTAAAAGGGTCAGACATTAACTATACACTCTCTCATTTCTAATAACTCTCAGAACAGTAACACCCCTGCCACACACACACACACACACTGGACTTTTGCAAGAGCATGATTTAATCCAAAGGAAGGGTGTGCTTAGTATGTTAATCTTAATCCTGTTACATTAATTCTAAATTATGCAAATACCAATATTATCTTATAAATTTGTGTCATGGTGGTGTACGTAGAGAGGGGTGGGGTTGTAGGTGAAATTATTATTTATTTTTTTATACCCCGTGAAACCTGAAACCCTGTACACTGTGTTTGTCTTGGATGTTTCTAACTGGCTTCAGTGAGTTTCACCCATTTGTATGTAGCCTTGCAATCTCTACCTGCAGGTCTCCCACCTTGTCAACTACAGCTGTAAGTGGTGGTGAGTGAAAATACAGAGGGCCTCCATGATTAAAAACAACCATATCCGGACATCACAGGACTTCTTTGAAACATAAAGGAAAATACATTTACCCCACCCTGCTTGTCTCACGTCATCCACTCAATTGGAAAAGAAGAAAAACATACAGCATGTAGAGTTAGAGGGGAAACTTCCATTATTTTCCTGCTATCCTCTGTGACACTAAACACGTTCCGGTCCCTCACATATCACACTGCAGCACTTCGCAGAGTAGAAAGAAAAAAGGAGTCATATTTGATTTATGCTACAATCTTTGAAGATACCTGATGACAGTCCAGTGGAGTCTAATAATAGAGCCCGTTTGGCAGTAAATGGGCGGTATTGACAGTAATAACTAGGACACCCACTGCATTGCTCTGCTGTGTGTTTATACAGTATTTCTTCTTAGAATAATAAACAGTTGTGTGGGGTAGATGGTGGGCGTTTGCTGAGAGCACAATGACTTGTTCACACTCAATGCACAGTGTTTTAAAGGAATTTAAAGGGTATACATTTAGTCAGGAAATGTTACCTTACCACATCCCAAAAAGCAGCACAGACATTTGAAATTGTGTCACAGGACAAATGATGCTAACCTCTGTCCTGGTAATCAGCAGGTAGATTGCAGCAAAAGCTGGCACACGCCCAACTTTATTGCTATGAACATGTATTTTTGTATCAAACCACTGTGTGCCAGAACATTCACTCTTATTTTAATGGTTTCACTGACATAGTTAACCCCTTAGCAGTCCAATTAGTCCCCTAAACCATCCAATGTACCGTGGGCGGTACGTCCGACTGCTAACAGGATAAGGAGGCAGCATTTTTTTTATATAACTGAGCTATTGTCTGTCTAAACAAAGCCTATTGTTACAAATAATGACCTCTTTCTCTGCAAATGTTGTGTTATTCCAGTAGTTGTGTTTATGCTCCAGTTGGAAAAAACGAGATTTAAAGTTGGCACTAGTGTTTTAGTTTATAGATGAATCAGTTAGTATCCAATGAATATTCTCTGTCAAGTTGACAAACACGTAATGAAATTCTAACTAGGGATGTCGCCACAACCGAAACAGTACCTTTCTATGCCAAAATTCTGAAAATGTGAAGGAACCTGTTTTTCAATACTGAAGGCAGCAGGCATACAGCTGCTCCACTCTTTAGTAGGGATGGGTACCGATATCCGGTGCCATTATGGCATAAACGGTTGTAACCACACCGAAAAGCAGCGCACATTTCGGTGCTTTATTTCGGTGCTTTATTTTTTCTTGAGATGTCATACATTTTGAATTCTAGCCAATCATTTTACCTTTCTAAGGATAGTAGGCGGGCCCAGGTACGTACGTTCTTTTAGAGCAGAGCTACAGATTAAAGACGCCCAAGGCGAAGTGGTCAAAAGTCTGGCTGTACTTCACAGCAGCCTGCAACAAGTGCTTTAAGGTGATATTGTGCAAAGCAGGTAACACCTCGAATCTGATCAAACACCTGGCGACGCATAGCGTGTTTTTAAAAGCCGAGATATGCACCGTATTTGTTAGCTTGCTGCAAGGCCTCACACTGAGCACATCTACTGCGGGTGTGGTGCCTTTTATCGGACCCGGAATTAGAAACATCCCCCAAGAACCCGAAGAGTGGAGTCCTGGCCCCTAGCCCTGCCAGTGTAGCAGAAATGATGACGGATGATGATGGCAGCAGCCGTTCTTCTCTGGGTCAGTAGCTTAATGTTGTTTGTGTGTAATTTACGTTGAGTAGGCTAACCACGTTATTAAATTAATGCACGTAAGATGAATTAGCAAACACCGTCGTAGTTACATGTAGGGGTGGGTTTTGCTTATCGATTTATTGATTAAAATTGATTCTAGCTTGGATAACGTGATATGGATTCATTAAAATCCAGAATAGATTTTTTAATATAAATTTATTTTGCCCGAAATGCCAGAATCTCAAGTTAAACCTCATAAAATTTCAACAACAACCAAAGAGCTAAAACAGGAAATGAGAGCAGGTACACGGATTCTGCACAAAGACATAAACGCAAAGCGTGGACCCGCCGACAGATCAGAATCAGTATGATGTCGCCTTTCTCACCCGACGGCACGGACACAGCTGAAAGCCGACAGCTCACTGATTCTGATCTGTCGGCGGGTCCGAGCTTTGTGTTTACGTCCTTTTTGCACTAGATTCTGAAGCTGCAGGTTTTATCTCTCTCCAAACAATATTGACTGAACCAGCAGCAAAAGAAGATCCAAACTACGCTTCACATGAACATCGTCATGAATTCCCTCTTACTTTTGCTGTTATGCTTCCCAGCAATAAAATCACACTTCATGCACAGCTCTATCTCTCTCTCTCTGTACTTCAAGAACAGTTTCCTGTCTAAAAATGTGTTTTCTACATTATTAACTTGCTTATTACGCACAAGTCTAGCGTTGTTTACAGCGCTGTCGGCCGCTGTTTTTTTTCCCTTTTACTTACTTCCGAAAAGAAAGCCTAATTTCTGCTGTTCAATAGGCTACTGAACAAATTTAAACTTTTTAAAATTATGCAAAATTGCAAAACGCTTAGCTGTGTCTCTAATAAAACCTCTGTAACTTTGCTCTGCTTCACTTCAGCAGCGTTTTTGATCTACTGCAGAATATTTTTTATAAAATCTCAGGCCAGGAAAATCACCTTCATGTTTTTCTGTGTTTTATCTTCAGCTACTTTGACACAAAGGCATCTGCTGTGATGCTTACACCTTTGATAAAGTCTCACAAGTGTCAACTTTCTTTTTATAGATATAAAAATATGGAAATGTACTGATACATGATCTGAATTATAATATTTCTGACTGTCTGAGGCAAAATTTCCCCGATTCAAATCGAATTGAATCG
Organism: Pundamilia nyererei; assembly: GCF_000239375.1. NCBI lineage: Eukaryota > Metazoa > Chordata > Actinopteri > Cichliformes > Cichlidae > Pundamilia > Pundamilia nyererei. The sequence continues at coordinate 486,671 of NW_005187544.1, read as the reverse complement.
AATCGTGGATTGAATCGATTCGGGACCTTCTGAATTGAAATCGAATCGATTCTAGAAGTCAATGATGATACCCAGCCCTAGTTACATGCGGCTGTCTTCTTGTTTGATAGAGTGATACCATATGTGCCCTATAACTGCAAAAAAGGCTAACATTGTTATTGTTTTACAAAAAAACAGCTAAACATGAGGTTTTTGGACAAAGTTTGTGTTCTTCATTCTTTAAGCACCGGTTCAAGCACCGTTTAAGCACCGGCACCGTTTCAAAAGTACCAGTTTGGCACCGGTATCGGATAAAACCTAAACGATACCCATCCCTACTCTTTAGCAGCTGAGCATGCAAATAATAAACAAACTTGGTGAGCACCTCAAAAATTGACACCCTCAGGTTGTGTTTATAGCCGCTAGTGAGGTCAGTAAAGCTTCATATTAACAACAATGAAGTATTTAACAGTTGTCATAAATGTTAACCTAGCTGGTGCACACGTTGGCATTAGCAGTTTAGCTGTTAGCAATTACCTGATAGCCACATTAGCCAGCTATTAAGTTAAGTTACCAGCTATCAGCTATGGCTAAAAATAAAATGATAACGTTAATTTGGGAGCTAGGCAGCAAATACTATCAGCCTTGGTCATCTGTAACATTATTGGACAGTGTTAATGTAACAGGTTAACACAATTATTTGTGTCTCCAAAGTGTTATTTGTTTGTAGACTGAAGCTGTGAAAACTCTACCAGCAAATAGATAGAAACCACCAAAATCACAGGAAATAAACACAGTTGTACCTGAAGTCTCCTAATCATGCATTCCCCCCTTTCATTCATCAAAATGGTGTTGCATATTGTCTTGTGTATTGGTATTCAGTTTATAAATGGGCTGCATGATAGACAACACCATCTCATTTTAAACTCAAAACTGTACACAACTACAATTTCTGCTATCCCATAGTCATGGTTTTGACAAACATACCAAATTTTTTGCTAGCAATGGCTACTATGGGTTAACTTTGATCTGCTCCTCACGCTCACTGCAGATCTTATAAGGAATTACAAACATAAATGCATGCTCCCCTCAATATAAGTGCATTCTGTTATTCAACTTTTGCTTATTAGTGCAGCACACACCCACAGTACAAACTGTGCAAAATTAATGTTACTATGTATCACTCCAAATAATCTAATTTATCTGGATTGGAGTCATAGACCACTGCTTTTGAATCGCTGCAGTGAAATGTTGACTAGAAACAGCTGTCTGTTTGCTGAACACACCCCATTCCTCCTGTCACTTCGGTTGGCCTTACTGAGCAGGCTATTCTTGAAAGGGTGCTGCACCCATCATTCTATAGTGAAGTAAAACAAATTTAAGTCACAGACTGGCAGCAATCCACTCCCAGAATCTCCAACCAAACAACTTCATATCTATTTAAATATTTGAAAGAAAATTGCACACACGCACTGGCACACACACACACTTTATACCCGTCCTTTGCTGATTTTTTTTCATTAGCAGAGTTAGCAGAGCAGAACAAGTACAGTAGGCTCCCACTGACAGGAGCTGCACTAACTGGAGCAACGGCCTGACATTTCCACCATGACAGCACACGATCTACAACTTGACCTACACACTGGACTATTTCCTTTCTCTCTCTCTCTCTCTCTCTCTCTCTCTCACACACACACACACACACACACACACACACAGTTTGAGTAATGAACAGTGTCAGGTCTGTAAGGCCGGATCACAGGGGTAAGAGGAGCTGACTCCATGAAGCCCAACAGGGTCCTGGCATGTCTCGAGTGACACAACACACAGCGTCAGGCCAATGACACACAAATAAACAACACTCAGAATATCAAACCTATTTATACAAATTTGTTTAAGAGAATGAGCTAAGCCAGCTCGGAAGAGGAGAGAGAAGCACTGTTTGCTTTGGAAACATGAAACAAGTCCAGGATACACAGCACAGATAATGCAATAAAGAGTCACCTGACAGGGAAGGGTGTGTGCATCAGTCCGGATCCTGCTGAGTGTGTTTGTGCCCTTGCCCAGCTACAGCTGTGACACGTGTGTGAAAACATGTGTGTGTTCATGCACGCATGTGGTGGTGTGTATGTAAATCTTTGTATGTATGTGTCTTTGGGGCATCCTGTCACTTTCCTGTCACATGACACCTACACAAATCATCACTCTGAGCAGGATTCTGTCTGTTCAGAAGGAGCTTCAAACACACACACACACACACACACACACACACACACACACACACACACACACACACACACACGTACTCTTATCAAGTCATCTGGCCTCAAGTCAAATACAATAAGTTAAAAGAAAATGTCCTACATATTTTAACTTAGGTTGTACTTCTGTAGCTTTGAATGTGGTATGGTTGTTGGTCTTGACGGACTGGTATTTCAGAAACTGCTGATCTAATGTGATTTTCCCACACAACATCTCTAGAGTGTACAGAAAAAGGTCTGAAAAAGAGAAAATATCCAGTGAGCTGCGGTTTTCTGAGTGAAAATGCCAGAGGTCAGAGGAGAATGGCCAAACTTGTTAGAGTGAAAAGGAAGCCAACAGTAACCCAAACAAGCAGTTGTTAGAACATGTGATGCAGAAGAGCTTATCTGAACATACAACAATTTGAACTTTGAAGTAAATAGACTACAGCAACAGGAGACCATACTAAGAACTGGAAACTGAGGCTACAATTTGCAGGGGATCACCAAAAGTGGACAAGAGAAGACAGGAAAAGGTTGCCTGAGCTGATGAGTCTGGATTTTTGTTGCAACACTCAGTCGGTAGGTTCAGAATTTGGTGTAAACAGCATGAAAGCATGGATCCATCCTGCCTTGTATCTAGAATTCAGTTATTTTCTTGACTCATTTGGTCCCCTTAGTAGGGCTGGGCCATATCATACCATTCACGGTAATACCGGTATAATGTTAGGCAATGATAAGAAAATTAAAAGAAAATAAAGAAAATTAAATATCGCGATAGAATATGGAAAAACGCGCACGCGCAGTGCCTTTGTTTTCATGTGGCGACGGAGAATGAGAAGAGCGAAAGCAGATCGTTGTATGAAACAGATGAACCAGAATTGGTTTGTGAAAATGCTGCAACTTCAGTGGTGTGGAACTGGTTTGGCTTTCGTCCGTCAGATACACAACAAAGCACAATTTTTGGTAGAGCATGCTAGCGGGCCGTCTTTATTACCGTGTTTTTTGGAAAATACGGCACACTTAAAAAAATCAATCCTTTGATTTTCTGATAAATCCACAGTGCCCCTTGTAATCCGGTGCACCCTACGTATGAATTCTGGTTCTGCTTACTGACCTCGAACCGATCTTATGTGGTACATGCCGCTCAAAAGTCTGTCAAAAAATGTTTTAGTACAACTTCCGTAAGCTACGAAGCCGCACCGCTTGATGGATTGTCGGAGCATTACGGCTATCGTAGGCAGGAGCCTCGCGGAGTGATACGTACTGTGCTTCAACAAAATATTACCGTTTTGTGTGTGTATAACCTCTTTTTAAGTGTTGTGGATATTATACATGGTTATGCTGAGGATATGTCGGCCAATTTCCACTGGAAATGCCTTTTGGTTAAACTGTCAGCAAGGAATTTGCATTTGAAATGTTGAAAATAGATAAAGTTGTGGAGTTGTAAAGTATTTTGTCTTGCGTCAATTATATCATCAGTTATATTGTTCTCGCAGATTTTCAAACATATATCGTGATAAATATTTTTGGCCATATTGCCCTGCCCTATCCCTTAGTATCAAATGAGCATCATTTAAACACCATAGCCTACGGTTGTTGACCATGTTTAACCTTTTATGAAAAACACTGTACCAACTTTCATTTTTATAATATGCCATTTCACAGAGCTGAAATCATCTCAAACTAGTTTCTTCAACAAGGAGATGCATTCATTGTACTCAAATGGGTCTCCACAGTCACCAAATCTCAGTCTAATAGAAGGGGAACAGGAGATTCCAGTCATGACTGTGCAGCTGACAAATCACCAAATTCAAATTGGGCAATCTTTACCACAAATAATAATTCAAGCTGTTCCAAAGACAAAAGAGTCTTCGCTAGTAGAAACAAAATGTCCCTGTGAATCGTTCAATGGGTGTAAAAAAATAAAATAAAATAAAATACACACACACACACACACACACACACACACACACACACACACACACACACACACACAGGATTCTTGAGACAGAGACAAATTCTGCACAAATTACTTAAATACCTGACAAAATGTCAGTACCAGGAACAAAAGCAACAACACAAGAGAAAATTCACAAAATACACACACACTCAGACAGCGGACAAAAGCGAGACACAGAAGACAGCAGCACCCAAACAACAGTCTCCCTGCAGTAAACTGGAGTGACAGATAAGAAAAGCAGGGAGAAGTCATCATGGCCACAGCTCCAAGGTAGGGGTGTGTGTGTGTGTGTGTGTGTGTGTGTGTGTGTGTGTGTGTGTGTGTGTGTGTGTGTGTGCGCGCATGTGGGGGAGAAACTCACCATGTGATCTGAAGCCCTACTTTTTAAATGAAAAAACTGCAGAGAATAGAAATATATAAAATATAATAAACCGTCTCCTCAATTAGTTTGTAATGAAGTCTGGACAATTAACCGGCACTAATCAGCCTTTAATAGCTCATTTACCACCATTTAGCTAAAGGTGGACTTACATGTGAACACAAAATGCTGGACGTGTTTTCCACCAAAATCTAATTACACAACTGCTATGACTTCTAGGAATCTTCTCTTTTATTGTGGAAACATTAACATTAAACCCCCCCAAACAACCGACAACGGAGCTAGTGGTTAATATTTTATGTATGGATGAGGGTGAAGAGCAGGACAACTACTGTCTGAAAGCATTAGAGCCCCACTTCCTGCTGTTTCCAGAAATGTTCCAAATGACATAATAAATGTAGGTAAGTCAATATTAGTTGGTGTGACCTCCTTTGTGCCTTTGAGTGTTCAGAAAAAAGGAAAAGGTTGCTTGGCCTAAAAATCCCAAACACCAGCCCCCACCCAGCAGCAAGTGACATTCAACTGCATGGCACTCTGTTCCTTAGTGGAATAATCAATATGGGTGAGATTAAAAATTGCACCAAGTAACAGGGCTGCAATAAAGCAGCCCATGTAATGCGAGCCCCGGGCTTAAATAGCAATTACCCCCAACTGCTGTGACACAAAACCACTTACTGCCCCCCCAGTGATGAAATAGGACAGAAACGGCAGACAGGAAACAGCAGGTAAGGCACAGAGGAAGAGAAGAAGTGAGCTGGAACAGAAATAGAGCAGATCAGAACAGAAATGACTTAAAGGGAACAAAGGAATAAGTTGGGGAAACAACAGGAAGCAAGTTATTACTTTTTGTACTTGACTGAAGAGTCAGGAGATAAATACTGGATCACTATCATTTGCAAACATGCTCTTGTTTATTTTTTTCAAAAGTGTATTTAGGCAACAACTAGAATGTACATGGTTAAAAATGCTATTCTGCTCTGACATAGTCCTCACTGAACAGTGGAGTCACATGAGAACATCCAACTAAACTTTCTACTGCACTTTTACACAACTAATGGCTCATTAGTGCAGCGGTTTGGATGCAGAAACAAAGAATCGAAGGTAAAAAAAACAAAACAAAACCCCCCTAAAAACAGCCGACTACCATTTTCTCAGGCTTCCAGTGATATTAAACAAGCACTGGACTTGTATACAGTATATTCAACAGAGCATTATTAATAGAATGTTTGTCCATGCACGAAAGCAAAAAGCATTTGAACTGCCAAGTTTAACAGACTGCACAGAATGAATAGAAGAATATTCAAAGTAATTAAATCATTCAAATCTTTTTTTTTAACCTCAGCAGAGATATTTACACAGAAGCTGGGAAACTAAAGAAAAGCATGATGATGTCATAATAAAAACAGTAGCTGTAAGAGAGCAGCAGAGATAGGGGATTGTGGAGATTAAAAAAAAACAAATGCAAATAGGATTTATCAAACAAAGCACCAGGAGTTTTGTTCTGGTTTGTTGAGGTGATTATTCATCAGAAGCTATGAAACAGTCAGAGTAACATGTTTCTGCAGGAGGAGGGATGCAGCTCATGTGCTTCTGCCTGAATTTAATATTAGAAATGTAAAAACTGCTGCAAGTTGGCATATACGCTGACTTTTCTGACTTTTTATTATTTTTACTGAAGAAATTTTAAAAAACTGGACAACTAATGTTCTTCCTTTAACACCTGTTTTTCAACATTTGTTGTATAAAACTAATGTATACAACTAAGTCTGCTCTATACAGACATCTAAATTCTGTAGATTGTTAATTCGTTATTCCATTTATCTTAATGTTTAAAAACTATTTCTCAAACTCAGCAATAACCGATATATACAGACGTGAAAGTCCTGACAGTCAGCTGCTCCAGCATGCAGAGCGAGCTGTGTCGCTTTAAGAGGGCAATAAAACCTCAAGTGATACCTCGCCCAAACTAGTTCTAAAATCTAACACCTGTCCAGCTGTGGGCTTGAAAGAGGCTCAAAAAAGTTGAAAGCAGCCGCTATGGCCAGCGTGGGCACGCACACTGCAGTGCATTTCAGTGGTGACAGACAGGCGATAGATGCAGGTGCACACTCAAAGACTTAATTATCAGAGGACAAAGACATGTAGAAGACGAAAGATACAAAACTGTTCAAGCAGAGATACTGAATGAGCTAATATCCAACTAATAAAATTCACACAAGCATACGCACACAAATAAATTGACTGAAAGCATAATCTACAATACATACAAGCTTTGTGTATGTTTGTATACAGTCTATAGTGACAACGAGGTCCATTAATTCATTCCTACATTTTATATTTTCACAAAAAAACCCAAAACAAAACCTCAAGTCACCAGGAAATGTCCCAGTGCTCCCGACAGGCAGTCTGCATGTCTTTGCCACCAGGAATGTCATGTTAGAAAACACTTATGATGAATTTTGCTTAGAAAAAACATTTGCCAATAGCTTTAATATCTAAATCATATATCTGTGGTTGCATTTAGACTGGTGTACTTCTGTAACATAGCAAATGATTTAAGGTTGACAAAGAGTGAAACAGTACAGCACAGCGTAAGGAGTGAGACTCAGGAGGGTCAATGAAGAGAGAAAAGATATGCTGTTATGTGCAGTGAGTTGGATTCTCAGTGACCAAGAAGTCACGTATTCTTCCCTTCATGGTAAACTCACAGTACTACAGTAGCTTTCTCTTTACATCCACTACAGAAAGCAGTCAAATGCATCTGCTGGCATACGTTGTTGCACGGATGGGTGCGTCACTGTTTATGCACATTAAGTACACACGCAAATTTTAAGATTCATCTCACAGCACCCCATTACTGTGCTCAGCCCTCCATCTGGCATGCATATGTGAGCTCCTATCAAGAGACCGAGTGCTTTGACAGAAACTCACACTCAGCTCTAAAACTAGTGTGCTGCTGAGGAAACAAAGTGGGACAGAGAAACAAGTGAGGCAACAAAAGCACTTCTTACCTGGGAGAAGAAGGTCACAGCATCACCGCAGGGAGGATGGCAGGAAGCAGGAGAGAAGGAAAAGGAGAAAGAGAAACACATGTTAGTAACTGTCAGATGTAAAGAAGCCTTTTTGATTTAATCTGGGAGTGTCTAAGATTTTGAATCTGCAATATTTATTCATGTTTGAAGGAAAAAATGCAGTCACATTTGAGCCAACATGGCTCAAAGATATTTTTATCAAATCACATTCCCACATGGCTATTAATCCCCTAATGCTTTTAATGATGCAAGTACAAGCAAGTCATAAAACAACCGAAACACATTAAACGACCTGCAAAACAGTTACAAGGAAAGCCTGACTTTGCAGAATTACACTTAACAGCTATTGCAAGACAATTTTCTCTTTAACTAACCACCAGGAAAGAAAAGTGCGCTAATCAATAAATCAGAACACTCCCATATATTCAAGCAAGAAGGCAAGCTTGAGAAAATCCATCAGTGTTAAAAAACAATGTGTTTGGCTTGCAACCAGCTCACATCTTTAGAGGGAAACACCCGTCATGTTTATGGTCTATTTTCGCCAGTAGGGTGCCATGGCTGAAATGTGCTGCCAAGTGCTGCCCACCCAGCTTAGCCCCACTTACTCACAGCTTCCACTCGATAGGTAATGCTGTTTGCACGGTGATGTAAAGCCAATAAAACCAGTTTTATGGCAGGCAAATCTAAACTAATGTGAAGTACTCACACACCTGTTTTAACAAGGAGAAACTTTAGGATCCTTTCAAGGGGAGAGCGAGAGCAACAGGGAGTGGTAACAGTTGGGTTGTGGGATAGACACAATTCTCCAGAAAGTACCCTAAAACACAAGCAGGAAATGAACACCACCACAAGCAAATAAGAGTTCCGATGTAACCATACTGGTTAGAGAGAGGGGAAATCAAGGCAAAGGGCTCGTTTCCTGACTCGAGGCTTTGATGGAAACTCAAGGGTTACAAACTGAATTTTATAAAATGTTGTAAAAAACCTTAAAAGTTTGAAAGCAAGGCTTTAAAATGTTCAAAGCCAAGCAGCTTGGGAAGAGGAAACACACTGACTCCAAGCCACAAAATGGAACGGCAATTAAAGGCTCTAATTTGGCAGAGGTTGGCAGGGATGTTTCTAATAGACGAGCTGCACCACAAGCTGGTGAATTAAACAAAGAGCAGCGGCCAACCTAGACACTTAAAGGCTTGTTTTCTTTTTAGAAAGTGATTTACACACAACAGATAGAGTAAAAGTTTAGTTTGCATGTGGGAAATATGCACACGCCGTTTGTAAAGCGTAAAACCCCCCAAAAAACAACAACACACACACTTGGCATCCAGCATCAAAATAAACATTTGGAGCAGTTAATTGGCTGAACTCTGGAGGCTGCAATCGGAAATCCCCCAGAATAAAACCAAAAAGGTCCAAGTCATCCTCGTTCGCTACAGCTCAACTTGAGCCAAGTTGGCTGTGATGAATCTGATTCCACACAGAGACGCCCAGGCTCATGGCCACGATAGCTGAATGTGCCTTCCCATTCTCACGCTGTGTGAGGGATTTTGGAAAAGGTTATTCTATTTATATGTAAATGTTTTTCCTACTTTGGTGAAACCCACAGAAAGGTGCAGCTAGCGCAACAGATTACAGATGCCTTAGTTGTGCAAATCTATATGGATACCAAAACTGATGTTTAACATTGGTATTTTGGCCAATAGCCAAATACCAAATTTTCCTCCCTTTTTTTGTCTTTTCATTGCAAAAAAGAAAGAAAACATGATTATATTAAAATGTTTTAAAGTATTTCAGATCTTTATCACCTACAAGTGAAAACTAAAGTTTTAAAAGGACTGCAGGCTGCAAAGTCCTTTTAAAACTTTAGGTCTTGAGTTCTTTTCTTTTTACCTTACAACACTTCCCAGATTGATGGGCAGCAACACTTGCTTCTCTAAGATCATTGCCAATATCATTCCTACTTGGCAATGTAAAAAAAAACACATACCTGACTGCTCCAAACCAACAAACTGCCAAAACACCTTTTTAGAGATGCTCATACTTACTGATGATCAGTTAATCAAGTGCATTTGATTAGCTGTACCTGGCTGCTACTTATGCACTTAATTCCTTTGGAAGCAGTAAGCATGTACTTTGTGCAGTCCTGTGAGAAACTATTAAAATTGTCTTTGTTCCCATGACTACATGGTAAACATGTAGCTCTGTGCCATAGAGATTGGTGGAGCTGTCTTACTTACCAACAGTCAACTCAGACCAATGCAGATATTATTGCCTATACAAGTATGAAGAATAAGGTCACATCTTAATAATTAGCAAGTATTTCTATTTTACGAACATTGGGTAGGCCAAATGTGCTGAAAACTGATTTATAAATCCAAATACAACACTAATAACTAACTAATAAAAGACTGTCTATGGTAATGGGATAATTACTGCTTTAAAATGATTTAAAGTTAGCAGTTAGAAACCTTTAGAACGCCTGCAAAGCAAAAGCTAGAAATTAAGTAACAGATGCATTTTCTTTAGGTTCTTCAAGTTGCGATTTTAAACAACGTGCTTGCTTGCAGGTATACATCAATTCTGAATTGAAACAAATGGTGCTGTTGCTGAAAGCTCTGAATGTTCAAACGCCCCACCAGCACAAGAATCTAGAACATGAAAACAAGATTATAAAAATTCAATTATCTAAATCTCAATAACTGAATTGCTGCCTTATAATCATACTCTGTATATTTAACATTCAAATCCTAATGATATTGTCCTTGACTACTCATTCAACCAAAAGTAATAACAACTCGCTTGCTGTGGAGCTAGCCAGGAGTGCTTTACTTGCAGCAGATGCCACTTTAAATGCACCTCTACCGTTTCTGACAGTGGCAATCTGGAGATCAGATTAGAAGGTGTGCTCTTTATCAGCAAGCAAGCCTTTAAAGAGCTTAGTGAGTGGGCCTGGTCTGCCACCAACAGCGTGCTGGGTCAGGAAGGCACCCGCTCCACGTCGCCCACTCTCCGCTCTGAGCTAATCCTATTTACTGCAGAGTATTTATGCTGACCAGGAGCCAAATGCCGAGCCAGTGATATGGCAGAACTGGCAGAAGGGAATCAAAACACGAAGGATATGTTTCTTTATTCTTGTGATGACAAAAAAGGGCAAAGGATTGAGCAAGGCTGGGTTGGAGAGACATGCTCAAGGCCAGCATTTAGTAGTGTTTTTTTATTTATATTGTGGCAGTCTAAAATATGTGCTCATGGAATACTGAATGCTGTACATTTAGAGAATGCAAAAACATGAAACAAAATGAAACAGCATTCAAGGTCTGCTACCTTCACTGCCTGGGGGCACAAATCCTGTTCATTTAGACTTATTTTTGACTTAAATTTTTGCTTTTCCATTCAGCCACCAGCAAATTTAAGGCAATAAAATGTGCACATACTGTGAAACTTAACCACACAGTGGATACTTGGAATACTAGACACTATACTCTTTGTGGATAGACATTTTTTCCATCTCTATACCTGCAGTATATCACATGTTACGTGAAAGTCTGTGCTAAATGTTCAGTTAAAAGAAAAGGAAAACAAAAAATAAGCAAAACCAATGATAATCTGACTGTTTGCTGTCTAAACATTTAATGGTAAAGTACAAAAAATGTGTTTTCAGTACAGAAATAGAATTTATTTTTTGGACAAAATCTAAAAAAAATACCAGGACTTTGTTTATAATAGCCAGAGTTAAACTGATTTGATGGCTATGGTTACAACAAACATTTTCATATGAAAGCTAACTGACATGGACATGACATCCTTGTGTCTTGAAAAAACAAAAACGAAGTAAATAAAATAAAAATAAATACATTTATTAATTAAAAAAGAAAGTGCACGCGATGAAATGACCTGACATTGCTGAGACTTTCTTATCCTACTGGACCAACCAGCTAGCAAATTAACAAAGGGTGCACTCCAAGCTTCGACAGTGGACATCACAGGAGCAAAAGGGCAATTTTTATTTGTTATTGGCATTGGAGCTTTGTTGTGGACTTGTTTTACCCTCTGATGGGGGATAACCTTGGCTTGCCTTTACTCTTAGCAGATTTACTCAGTGGTAAAGTGACTGTGACACACAAAGAGGTCAGGGATGCACCTTCTCACAACCACGGAACAGTCACATTGGCTGACAGTGGATTGTCACTGCAAGTACATGCGAGTCAATAGCACAGAAGCACAATGTTGGAGAGCTGATATCCCTGACCTAATGCAGATTGGGTCAGGCATGGAGACTCCAAATAGCCATGAAATTATCCTAAAGGATGGCAGAAAGGATAATGCCCAACAAACATAACAAGAGAAGACAGAGCTAGACAGGGGGATGCTGTAAGGCCAAGACAGAGAGAAATGAAAGGGTGGGAGAGAGCGTAAAAGGAGAAAATGATGAAGAAGAGGGGGGAGTGGATCTTGCTGGTTAGCACTGGGAGTCAAAGAGGCCTGAAGCATGCTTTACAAGCTTCAACCACGTCAGATCACATCAGTGTCGCTGCCAGCTTCTTCCCCTGCCTGTGCACTTATGGACCAGCACATACTTGCAACAAAAACAATCGACACCGACCCCTGTGCACACACAAACCTGAAAATGCCTTCATGAGATACTTTTCTTGAATCTTATCCAACAGCCCCTGTGGTCCTATTTCACAGCAACAGCTTAGTGAAGCCACACACAAAGAATCCATGGCCATGTTAAACATGGATATGACGAGGTAAGCATGTCTGGTGGCTCAATCGTTTCTGTGATGCTGAGAGTGACGGACAGCTCATTCTCTAAGCTCCCCGAGGATTTTGCTACAAATACTCTGTTAACGTCCTCCCATCACTTTCTATGCCTCTTTTTCCTGCTCCCTACATCATGTGTGACCCAGTTCAACCCTCTTTCCATTTTTTCTCTGTCTTTCTCTAATAACAAGGGCTAAACTTTCCTGAGGAGGAACACAGTGGGGGAGCTGCAGTCTCCACTGCCTGCATGCTCATAGATGTCTACAGCAGAATACAGCTATAGTTCTTTGTAAGATAATTCCATGTATTGAGCTGACAAAATGCTGTCAGATATCCATCAGCTGAGTCCAGCAATACATTGTTAAATGTATATCATTTTATTAAAAATATGTGCAACTTACAGCACTGGCCAAATGTCCTGAACCACTTTTTATTTCTTTAAGTTTTCAAAGGAAAATGGGAAATAGATGTGGAGCAAACAATATTTTATAACTGTCAAACTGTTACCTCTGGCAACAACAGGTTCTTTGCCAAGATGTCTGTGCCATCCCTTGAGTTACACGCCTTTTTATGTTTAAATGATTCACAGATCAGTATTAAGTGTCTTAAGAAAACAAACAAGAAAAAAAAAACATTCCTCTGAAAATGCTCAGTTACAAGGACGAGACTGAAAATGAGTGATCTATCTATCTATCTATGTATCTATCAAGGGACTATGTAATAATTGGTGGTATTAACTTTGTTAGTACAAATTATAAAGCATGGAAAAGGGCAGGTTTAAATGGGACTTTAAAAGATTTAAAAAAAACAACAACATTAGCCTGCAGTCATATTTCCTATAAAACGCGACTCTCTGTTACTAATTTTCAAAAGTTGTTTGAAGCAGCATTTACATGGTCTGGTTTATTCACTGAAATGCATTTTGTCCAATCTAGGAAGTGTGACATCCTCATTCTTAAATACACCGAGTTGCTAGAATATAACTATCCTAGTAATCATATGCTCTTTGCATTAATGGATATTGTTTAGGAGAAACAAATGCCATATGTTAATATGAACATTTTGCTGATAATTAGGCAGCATGAGTGTTCTTATGGACTTCATATTTATGCGGTTGTAGAGTGAAATGTTAACAAAATATACAAAGGACTCATGAGGTCAGATTAGCTTGATTAGAAATATTATGGATTGTATATTGCTACCAAACAGCTTCAGCTCTATACATAATCATTTTGTGTTTTTGCTGTGTAACACCATGGCAGTGTGACTACACAGTCGAGCTAGATATACTTTTTAGTATTCAGTGCATACAAGTTTAATTCCCTATCTCCGACCAGCCGCAGTGAGGCAAAACTTTTGATGAGCACCACAGTTTAGATGAAACACTAAGAGATTCTCACTGTCAAACGCCTCTCTGCAGTCTGGGACCATCCACCATCCACTGGTAGTCACCCTGGGGCAGCTCTTCAGAAACTGTTCAGCTGGCAATCCGTTGGCAGAAGCGTGCCGTGATTTTAAATGATGTCTGAGAGGAGCTTCTCGCTTCTGTGCAGCCTGAATGAATTTATTTGGACAATAGCATTTCCCTATCTCAGTACTAAGCTGCATTACATGGGGCACTAATAGATTGGCTCATCCACTAGAGGCAAAGCAGGGGATGCGCTCTCTCACTCATTTCTCTAGTTGAGCAGCACTGGCAGCCATAATTGGGTTCACTGGAGAAGAGAAAATATTCCTAAAGGGCTTGATGGCAGAGGTGAGCCCACTGTAGATTTTCCTAATAGATGACTCAACATCTTTAGTTGTCAAGATCAGAAAAATTAATATATCATTGTAAGTGAAAAGGCTGATCTTTCAGTAAAAGGAGTAGCTGTATCCTTATGACTACAATAAATATACAGTGGAATCATCTTGTCAAATAATTCCTTCATGGAATTCCAACCTGGAAAGTGTGGGCTTAGAAAAGCCACAATGAGTTCATTTTGGTCTTTTGTGTCAACTCCACGCCTGTAATAACTGGCTCCATTTCCAGGGCACTTCTCTGCCTTTGCATGCTGGGACCGGGTCCAGCTCTATGACCTTTAAATGAGATTAAGCATGTGGAGAAATCTGAAGAATGGATGTCAGATTCAGCTAAAGCTTTCCAATTAATTATTCTTTTAACTGGTTAAACAACCAAGGCAGCTCAAGAGAAACCACACTCAGCCATTTGTGCTTCTGTGAGGCTCCACTGAAACAGCACGGTTATGAGAGTTATTACTTACACGGCCCTAGGGGCGACAGGATCCTATCAAAGGAAATAAAAAGTGACAGGAGATAATCTCAGTTTACCCCGGTGTCAATGGGAAAAGCCACAGCAAGTATATATTGGACCATAAATTCTGTGTGCTTTCATTGAGTTTTTGCTTAGCCATTGGTCCCTACTAACTCAAGAAAACCCTAGGATATTGATGCCAGCCTGCAAAAGAGTCATCTCTTTCTTATTGTCCTAAAGCCGAGTCAAGGTGACATCGCCATGACCCGTAATCCTGCTGTGCTCTGGACTTTATAAAGCCTCAGAGAGAAGCCGGATGGCCTCAGAGATACAGAACGAGGCTGAATTAGGGCTTTCATTTTATCCTTTCTCTGTCACCTCTAGCAATTGGTCTCTGGGGCTTTTTTTGTGGAAGAGAAGATTGGTCAACATAAATCATCATTCCAATTACAGCTGACATTGGATACAGGCATTTAACAAGTATACACGCAGAACAATCCACTAGAGAAAACAGCATGAGACACTTGCTGTATTTTGTAATTGAGGTGACTAGATAAACCACAAATCAATGGAGACTTTAGCCAGCGTTACCAGATTTTTAAGGGTGACGACAATTCTCCATCAGCCTTTTACAGCTGCGGCGTAAAGAACTAAGTTAACCCCATGCTTCAGCAGCTTGTAGAACCATAATTTTCAGCAATACATAATTGTCTTCTACATGACTTTATCAGTCTTTTGCATTGTTGTGGAGGAATTTTAGCCCACTTCTCTTCATATCACTTCAGTTCATTGATGCAAAAAACTCATTCACTATGCACAGCTCTTTTAAGATCCTGCGTTCTGTGCTACACCTTGATTCTTTTCCTTCTCAGTCACTCTGCTGACGTGCTCTAGATCATTCTCTTGTTGCATGACCCGATTTCAGCCAAGCTTTAGCTGTCAAACAGGTGGGCTCACACTAGATTATTTTGGTATACAGGTAAGTTCATGGCTGGAAGGTGCTTAGGTCCTGTGGATTCAAAACAAACCCAAATGATCACCCCTCTGTCACCCTGATGTCAGTTGGCATCAGACATTTGTCCTGATATGCTACATTTGGTTTTCACCACACGTAGACATTTTAGCAGTTGCTGAATCTCATTGCCAGATATCGCCATAGTCTCTCTTATCCAAAGGACATCGTTCCAGACACACTGCTATGTTATTTTTAGAGAAAAGAGGCATTTTCCTCATTTCCAATTGAGTCGTACTTGGTCAGTCTTTTTCTAATTGTGCTGTCATGAACTTCAACATTCAACGTGCTAACAGAGGCCTATGGAGTCTAAGACGTAGTTTATTTTTTCTAGTTTCTCTGAGCATTATGAGTAATGTCATATTTTTTATTTCACCTGAGATTGTGTTTACATACAGTAATCTTAAGACCCGTTAAAGACCAGATAGGTTTTATTACGACCTGCAAAGCCTTAGAATTAGTCGCCATGGTACCCTTTGTCTTCAGTGTTCCGTGTTTGACTTTGACAGCTCAAAGTGTAGAGAGGTACGACTTCAGTTTTCACACTTTTATACACTTTTTGTACACTGAACTGTCCTCGATCCATGAGTGCAGGATTAACAACAGGACCATGTGTTACAAATGTTACAACAGGGCAAAGTAGTGTCAACCCTCCCTGCTTGAGCTGCTAGAGTGGGCAACATATGGACATCCCCACTTAAGCAGGTTTTATACTTTGTTTCTGCGAGTTTGCTATAGTCCGCTTGGGTTCCTGTAACAAATTTCATCATCGAACAATCGAAAAAGAGGAATGACTATTTAGCCATCAGGTCTCCAGCTGTCCGTGTCTGTATAACTAATCTGTATAGCCAATCACTTCTGACAGTTTTTCAATTGGCAAAACCTCTAAAATAATTCTGTTTCACTTGTTCATCCCTCTTTAAAAGGACAGTATTTAACTCAATGATGAGCTTTTAGACATATGCCATCCCTAATGGGTAAATAGCTACACAAATGTATGCTTTTGTGTCCACAAAGCATAATCTTACATTCTGGCAGAATCTAGCATATATGCTCTCTTATACTACACTGTCTCATTGTCCCAGTGGACTGTGAGTACTATAGAGCATGTGGTGCATTTGAGTAAATGGAAAAACAACATGGTATAAATACCAAGTGATTCTGACTGTAGCTATAGCCTCCTTCAGGAATTTTTGAAAGGAAATCTGAGTGGTGGAACATCACGAGAAGAAGGTGCAGACTAAAAGAGCAAATTACAAATCATCAACAGAAAATAAAGATTAAATTCATATACATCCATAGCTAAGTAGGCTCAGATCTCACAAGGCAGTTTTCATATCATATGCAGGTATATAGCTCACTCAGGAGCTTGACCCAGACTGCTGTTGGCAGTGTCCCAGTGATACCTCCGCTTAGCTGGCACAGCTCCACTGGGCTAAACAGCCACTAAGAGCTGTGCAGTAGACGGCGAGAGCTGACAAAGACGGATGCAAACCAGAGGAGGCTAACTAAATGCTTTCCAAAGCTTTCATAGCTGCCTTTAATCCATTCTATCCTCGAGAGAGGATCAGTTGTTGGAAAGGAACCCAACTTGGCGCCTTCTGTATGCTTTAAATGCTCAGAGGGCTTTATAAGATGACTGAGGTCAGAGCTAACCACTGTGTATAGTAGAGGAAGCTCCCAACTTCATTGAGTGATTTATCTGTAGTCATTGCAGGAAACTCTCAATGGATATGGGCGGCTCATCCCTTCCAAATGCAGCTCAGGTTCATGCATTTAACCTTGTGTTGTCAGTTGGACAGTGTATATTTCATTTTGGCAGACAAGCAAGACTGCATCAAATCATTTAAATTTACTTTTTGACTAGAAGATAAGACTGTAGTTTAAGGTTATATTGCATCGGCTGGAAAAATAGTGCGTAATGTATAATGTTTTTCCTTTAAAAATGTTCTCATTGGTCTCTCATTACCATCCCTATGACTCCAAACCTGATATTCAGTTTAACTGGTATTTCTGAATTAAAACAGTCAGGAAAATTTAATTAGACTGACTCAGTTTGAAAACAAGCCAATCAAACCCAAGGGCCTCTTGATAGAGATATCACAGTGTTACCATGTCAGGAAAAATTACTTGCTCACAAAAGCTGAGAGGCGTCAAATCACATTTAATCAGCATGCTTCTCCTCGCTCTGAGATCTCTATATTCAACTGGGTGTCAGAGAATGATTTATATGATGTAGTTAATCTGTATGGATTGCAGTCACACTGAAGTTGACATATTTTGTCTGTGTGAGGCCCTGAAGGTATGAGCATGTGGTGACGGTGTTGGTCAACAACTTCGGACAGTTTACGAGTCATCTGCTTATCGTTCTAACGGTCTACTTCCACCAGGCCTACCCTCAAAAAGAGAGTTTATGATCAATTCTCTTTCTCTAAAAATTCTCTTCCTCTATGGAAATCTTCAAATCAAATTTGAAGATCTATCTACTTTCAAAGGCTTTCAGATCTCTTTGAAACCGCGTTTATTCTGTCTTCTTTATTTTGACCTTTTATCTTATTGCATGACGTATACATGTGTATATGTATACATGTATTCACGTCCACGTCTGTACGTGTGTGTGTGTTTACACGTATATGTATGTATATGTATGTGCATATACATGCCTGTACGTGTAGATTTATACTTGTATAGATATGGATGTTTTGTGATCTTTTTTACCTCATTTATCTTAATTCTTTCTTTTATTTGATTACATTGTCCTTCTCTTCAGCACATTGGTTGACACTTGATGTCTTTGAAACATGCTATACAAATAAAGCTGACTTGACTTGACACTGTCATTTCCTTGAAACCATCTATATTCTTGTCTTTGTCATTTCGTTCGTTCTTTCTAGTGTCTGGAAGACTTCATCGTACTCTCTGTGGACCTTGTGCTGATTGGTTTTGGGTAGGAGGGCCATTGTAGCCGCAGGCTGATTGAATCTTTCCTTGGAGAGAATTCTGGATGTGAACATGGGAACAATTGAGCTAAAAAGTCAGTCATTGTGAAATTGCACAATTTTCTTTCGTATGTTCCCAATCTTGGAATGAACAACTTCTATCTTATGGAGACAATGACTGAACACTTACAGTGCAAAGGAAGCAAATTCTCATCATATTTGATTTACTTCCTGTCTTACAAGAAGCACATATAAGTTTATTGCATGTAGAAATGTGAAGAACCCAAAAACAAAGGCTCCGGTTGTTTGGTTAGAAGAAGACTGAGGTTGGCTTATCTGAACAGAGTAATGACAGACATGATTAAGAGTTGAGCTCTGATAAAGAAACTACTGAGTTCTCTGGTGTTGACCTTCAACATTTAGCAGAAAATAATCAGTGAATAACTTCCTGCTGAAGGAGCAGAGCAGTCCCACACTAGCTTCCAGAGTATTGGCTGTAATAGTGGCAACAGAACTGATCATCTATGCTGAAAATTCTGTCTCTCAGTCATTAGGAGGAATCTGTGCCAATAGTGAACTAATTACTGTAAATTCGGGAGTGACATGTTTCTATTAAGCTTATCTTCAAACCACCAACACATTGGCTAAAAAATCCACTGTGTGCAAAGCAGATTATTCTAATTTGACTTGCCCATAGGGCTGCTCGACTATGGCAAAAATGATAATCACGATTATTTTCACTGAAATTGAGATCTCGATTATTTGACGATATTTATTTAACCCTTTAAGACCTACTATAAAACCAAGTCCGCCAGAGCTTATATTATATTTTTACATGCTGTAGTGCCATTTGTGGGAGCATTTCAAGTTGCTATATAACTGTTATAGCCCATATTTTAATAATATGTATGCATTAAGTCCATAGTAACTACATTAATTGCAAAAAAGTGCAATAAACTACAAGAAAATTGAAAATCGTTTTTGTTTTTTTACATATATTTCTACTTAGAGAAATTTAAGAGGCTTATCCCTCAAAACTTTAAATACAAAAAAGTTGCAAAAAATAGTTTACAATAACAGGAAACTTATTTTGAGTGTCTTCATAGTTTTATTTTGGAGATACACCAATTTTTATATACTGCAGGAAAAACAAAAAAACAATCCTATGATGCAAATTTGCAAAGAAAACAGCATGTGCATCAAAATAAACTATTTCCAGCAGTGCAATTCGAGTTCTAAGCATCCCAGAAACTATTCAGAAAAGTCAAACATGACCAGTATAGGTTTTTAAGGCCTACAAGTAAAAAACTACATTTCCGCAAAAATGACATCACTTCCGGTTTCGGCCAGGAAATGGCGCACATGTGATAGTTCGCGCTGACAACTTTTTCAATGTGGGAAGTGTTATGAACAGCTGATCGGATCGGCAAAGCGTGTTTCTGGAATATTATGTTTTTGTTCCTGCAAGTGCTTTTTATGCAATTTTTGCAAAGCTTTATGTGGAAGGAAACTGTGACCGAGGACAAGCTGATGGCATAAGATGTAAATACAACTCCTCCGGTTTCATATGCAAACAAATTATTGCGCTAGCTTACGCGGTTCACGTTCTACAGGGATTTAAAAATAGTTACACAAAACGGAGCGTGCTGCTCTGACCAGCTTTAAAGGGTTAACAATGACTTTAAAAAATAATATAAAATAGTGTGCAACACCACTGAAGTTTTTTTTTTTTTTACCTCTCTTTTCAACCAACAGCAGTCACTCTCCAAATAACTTCTGCTTAGCTTTCCGAGCTTCCCTCGGGTCCTGTTAATCAGCGGTCTCCAACCTTTTTTGCGCCACGGACCGGTTTATGCCCGACAATATTTTCACGGACCGGCCTTTAATGTGTCGCGGATAAATAATCGGCTCAGTCATTTTTAATGATCGTTGAAAGCCCAGATAGTAATCGTGATTAAAATTCGATTAATTGAGCAGCCCTACTTGCCCATCATACTAACAGACAGCTCTCTCTGCATTTTGAGCTTCATCTCCACATAGTGGAGCCACTTGTTTGCTGGTGACTGACTGAAAAAAAAATGGCAGTGGAGTAAGGGGGACGAGTCTCCTCAGAATCACCCCTGTCAAAAACACAAAAATATGCTCCTATCCAGTAACCCTTGGAAAATATTACACCAGCAAAACACAGCTGTCACGCAGAGCTGCTTCTACTATCCAGATCAACAGCACTGCTGAACGCTAGCTCAATATTTTGTCCTGTGATTTAAAAAAACAAAACAAAAAAAAAAACCAAGGCCAGTGTCCATGAATTGTGCAAACATTGCTGAAAAAGGCGATGGCTTCCTGTGATATGGAGATCAAGATTCATAATGCAAACGTGCACACACATGCCGAGGGAGGCCTTCAACATACATCCCTGTTCGTAGCCTTTGTCTGCTGTTTCCATGGCAACATGCCGCCTCTCTCTGTGGTGCATCGATGAAATGGGCTGAAAAGCATAGAAAATAGCAGGGAGAGCTATTTCTGCTCATTAAGCACTCAGTGTGGCAACAACAAAGTGAAGCTGTTTGCAGTCTTAATATGGACTTTCTCGAAGACTGAACATGAACTTAGTTTGATCACATTAGTGACTGACAGCAGCGAGAACCAAAAAAAATCCACTGATTTCATAATTTAATGAAAACAGACACCAAATAAGCAATGATCTAAGACAGGGGGAGTAAGTCATCAGCTTTGCTAGCTACACTTTCCACTGTACCCATATTTTACCCATGTTAACTGTGGCTATATTTCTAAATATACAGGGAAGAAGCCTTAATGAGGTAAGGTGGGAAATAAAAACGTGTTTTACCATGAGTAGTGGAAGCCATAAAAGTTCCCTTGCTGAGGTAATTAGGCTTCTTTATAATATAAAACAGTATCTCTGCTGAAGACATTTATGGAAAATAAAATACCCAACATGACTGTAACAAGTACAAGAAGCCCCTTATAATAATGCATCTACAAAAATCTCTGTAGGTGTTTACAGGGTCACCTTTGCACAAATCAACTACAGCACTAAATATGTTTATCACAGTTCTGCACACACTTAGCAAGATCATACACACAAAAAACACCAATCTTAAAAGCAAAACTATTTAATTCAAAATAAACACAAGCCATACATCCAAGTGTGAGAACGGAAAGCTTTTCTCTTTAACCCCTAACAGCACAGACTGGGCACAGAGTTTGCACTATATTATTAAGTTTTATTCCCTTTATGAACAGCCAAATCAGCTTAAAACATTCACACAGTGGAACAGGCACATGCCGGCGAGTGGGAAAAGGAGTGGCTGTCGTGTTTTTATTAGCCCCCGAGTGACGCACAGGCTGCTCATGTTGTGGTCGGAGGTGCTGCAGTGATTGCCAGAGTGATGGGTGTTCAGGGACCACCAAGGATCCCTGAGTGGGGTCCTCAGCAAAATTAAGCATAATATTTTTTCACTATAATATTACTTGAATAAAATGCAACCATTCAAAAACTAAAATTGAATTTACATATGAGAAGGGAGACAGAATATTTAAACTTCTTACTATAAAGCAGCATTCATGTGAAGCTCTAGGGCATAATTATTTCCTGAGAAATCTGGGTACCCTGCACCTCTACTCATTTTTGTGTCAATAATTTCACAAAGGAGTGAAACATCTCGTTTCCCTTTTCGTAAATGGTAAAATAGTCTCTTCCAGTACTCACAAAATTATACAAATTATACAACTACAAAGTAAACATGGTGTTAAAAAAAGAAGGCCACTGAACTGAAAATTGAAGAAAAAATACTTTAGACTTGTAGCTTACAGTTTGTTTGAATTGAATTATAATCCATTTGAATAGCATCTTTTGTCCCGCACCACTGTTTGCACTACACACTTTTCTGTTACAATTATTAAGTCAAATATTAAGTTGGACATCATTTTAAGTGTTGACATTCAGAGATTCCCCCTCACATTTTACAAAGCTGCTTGCAAAATACCAAAACATATACAAGTGCTTGCACAAGGTGAGTGACAGTCCCCACAATAAGTGAGCTCAATTTACTGTCAATCGTGTCCCTTAAGTCAAACCACACTGTTGAAGACACTCTGGGGATGACTTCCATCTCATCTACTGTCATGTTTGATGTCAAAAGCTGACCACAGCACCAGCACCGTTTACCATGCACAGAAATTATCTGCAAAAAGCAACAAGCTGCTCCATGATGGTTATCACTCTTAGCACTCAGTCATAGACAATTTAATTTTATGAAAGTCAATTACTACTTTATTCAAGTTTTGTTTTATTCATCATGCACCAGGGAGCTGTTTGACTACAGCTGGCACTGTACATGTGAGTCTGATTGGTGCCGGGGGAACTCTGAGGCAAAGAAGACAGTTCTGGCAACACGCCATGGCACCACACAACTCACATAACACACACACACACACACACACACACACACTCGCATAAAAGTCTATACATGGTCCAAAGGAGCAGATGTGGTGATTTATTCCTATTAAACCTATGACGTAAAATAAGAGTCTTAATTTCCATGCAAAATGTCCCCAAAACCTCTAATGGAAGGCTGTAAGGTGGGAGGGATGGAAGCCACATAAAGGAAATCAACCAGCATCACAACTTTGGTTCCACTTGGGCTAGTTTCCATTTGAACCATATAGCTAAACATCTGGCAAGCAACACCCTCATCCTGGGTTGCCTCCGCCTCCTCTAGTTAGCCAGCTCCCCTCTCCACTGTCACAGACGGCATCACTTCCAGAGAGCTGCATGACTTTCTACTCTAACATGACCTGCTTACTAGATTTTGCTTCTTAGAGGGAGTTTTAACCCAGTTCTACTCTTAGTAGGTTTTGATCAGCGTGGGTTCTTTCAGGCCTGCTCACGAGGCTCTTTCAGATTATTATGGACGAACTCAATCCATATCTTCAAAGAACGCCCTGACATGGAAGGGAAAAGTGTCACTTCCATCTCTGGCTCAAAGTTTCAGATGTGTTCCACATGTTACAGTAGTGAAACCATAAGAGATTTTCAAAAACTCTGAGCTCTGCTGAGCATTCACCACGCACACCACACTCAATAAAGTGTTTTCATAGCAAATTACTTAGCAGATTTTTTCTTTCTTTGACATTAACATGTCAATTTTAATGACACGACAACAACAAGTCATGTCAAGAATTTTGTAAAACAGCTTAAAAATCTCCAAAATTCTTCTTTTGTCAAAGTTTACATTTTCACACACTGGTTTTCTGTCATTTTCTCAAACAGGAATGTGCAGCGCTCTGATTATAACAAGAAACTAATGTAGTGATCCCAGCCTTACATCATTAACTGGAGCTTTCAATCCATACAGTCCATCATGTATTTTTCCTCAATATGTTACATGAAAAACAATATTTAGACACTCTGGGGTTCTGCAAAGAGTACTGCTGTTAACATAGCTTTAATTGAGTTCATCATTCTGTCAGTTTGAGGAGGTCCGCTGCTTACATAACCAGCTACAGAAGACAGAGTAGCAATTCTTCCAGGGACCAGGGCCATGGTCTCTGCAAAGCCCCAGAATGGGCATTCTTTCCCGGACTGGCAGTGCTTAGCAGCTCCTGCCAGGAAAGCTTCACTCGTGGATAACAAAGTGTATAAATAGACTAGTGGGTAATGAGGCATCAGGGGTAAGAGGCAACAGAGAGACGAGACAGGCATGACAAGAAGACATCGGGTGTCATGTATAAAGTCAAGCTGAATAAACCGAGCCCTGCATTATTGTTCTGAAACAAAACAAAACAAACAAATAATAATCAAATCAAACAAAGTAAATACAGGGAACCATGTCTTTTTAAAGGTCCTAGCCATAAAGGCTAGGGCAGTGCTTTGCTTGGCTGCTGCCACACTGCTAACAGCTCTGAAGTGAATGACTGACTTATTTGGTTGTTCTGCTACCAGCCCCAGAGTCCAACCAAAGCAATCGGCTAACGTGAGGAGCAGAGTATTGCAGTGAGAGAGGCTAAATGCAAATCAATTGTAACGGTGAGAAAATGGGGGGGGGAAAAAAAAAAGAGAGCGAGTTAATGAAACTTAATTTTATTACCTGTTCACTTAAAAAGAAGCCCAGCAGAAGCGTGTTTGAGAGACAACAAGGTGCTGGGTAAACAGAGTGGACCTCCAGGGTCTGAGGGACCACCAGCAAAGCACACAAAACACACACAAGTGCACACAGTTGAAAGACCAGTGCTGAATGGAAGGGTTAAAATGACAAAGAAAAATTTGACCTTTTTTGGGGGGTGAATGACACACACGTAGGACAAATTTGTCTTCATCAGTAAAACACTCCATACACACTCTGACTAGCTAGTGTTCTCTCCTCTCAAAACAAGTACACAAACATGTGTGGGCATTTCAGGGATTTATTTTAATGTTCTGAAAGCTGTTACTGCAGAAAGATGGCACAAGGTTCTCAGGCGTCCTTCACTAAACTTGTCTTTGCATTAGCAACACGCCAACATTTGAAGTGTCCCACACCGAGATAAAAGACAGAGTTGTTATTAGAGACTGCAGTAGTTACGCTCCCACGCGCCACATCTGCATATATCCGTCGCAAGGAAAACGCCTTTAAGCCCAAAGAGTGGCGACTGCCCCTCCAGTGTCATCTACAGGGACAACAGAATATTGAACTGGTTCATGGGAGACGAGCCTGCTGATGTATGCTGACACATCATCAGTAGCTTTCTTTTTAATTATTATTATTGGCAAAGACATTATCAGTCATTCTTACCAATCTGCTTTGTGTCTATCTGATTAATGGAGGTATTAGAAAGCATTTTGGCTACCTCGTCAGGGAAGATGACAGGACAGACTGAAAACCAAATCAGTGAGTTAATAGAAGCATTAAAGCTCAGCAGACTGAAGACTGATCATTCGCTGTATGTTTGTGATTCTCCTTATATGACCATGCTGACTGGTGAATATCTACAGTTTTTTTTTTATATATAAAAATAACAACAGAACTAAAGTGAAGTACAACTCAAAGCCATCAGTCAGCCTGCTGATACTAATCCTCACCATAAAACGTGTTGTCACATAAAAACTCAGTTCTTTAATGCCTAAATGAAGAAGTGGAAACATGACTACGCCCACACACGCGTACCACAACTACGGCTTAGCTTTGTGTCAGTGTTTGTAAAGCACAAAAAAAACAGATCAGCAGGTTTACATCTGATATACAGCTAATTTGCTAATGTTAATTTGATCTTCTGATTAACTGATTTGCTTTTATGACTATATTTGCGACATGTTTCTGGTGCCTTGGACAGAAGATCGCATTGGATAAAGTTTGTCCCAGAGCATGATGGAGAAAACTGTTCTTATCGGCCTTAC
This sequence comes from Pundamilia nyererei, assembly GCF_000239375.1. NCBI lineage: Eukaryota > Metazoa > Chordata > Actinopteri > Cichliformes > Cichlidae > Pundamilia > Pundamilia nyererei. The sequence continues at coordinate 460,713 of NW_005187544.1, read as the reverse complement.
AATAAATGGCTGACAGAACGCAGCCTTATCAGCTGGGACTGGGTGGAGATAGCGCTAAGCCACTTAATGGCAATTACAGGGATGGTTACACACATGTTTACACACTCCCTCTGTCGTTCCTTTGCTCTCTCACTACTTTAGAACCATCTTGAACTCCAGCGGACCTCGGCCAGCATCTGAACACAAATGTTTTGAACATGATGGTGGCCAGTAAGAGCTTAAGAGGTTTTCCCCTGATAGACACGTTGGTTGAGATTAAGCTGATTCAGCTAGTGTGTGTGGTGCCATTAAAGACAAACATACACAGAGAAACGTGCAAACACACAATCACCTCAATCTCTTTATCGCTGCCTTACCCTGTTTGGACACCTAACTGCTCTCAGTGATGGCCGGGATTAACCGTGGGGCCCTTGGCTTCTAATCTAAACCATGTGATGTCCTCACGTGCAGTTTGCTTCAGTCTAATTATACCCGTTTCTTGAATTCTGATGATGTAAACTGTAGCTCAGCAGGGTCTAACTTCTAAAGATTTACATGATTTAAGCCCAAAAAGAAGGCGGTGGGCATAAAGAAATAAAAATCTGACATTACAAATAACCAGCTTTGTACATTGTTGTAATTATGTTGCATTCTTACTAGATTTCTGTTTTTTGGATTTTGAAATGAATAACATCGAATTCTTAAAATCTATAATATGATCATTTTTCACTAAGACGAGGGTGGTCACTGTTATTTTAGTGCCTTCTAAAAACCCAGGGAAGAACGCAGAGACCCCTAGTGGGCGAATGAAAAAAATACACATCATTCAAACAGTTAGACATCCTGAAAATAAACACTTATAAGCTTTAAAATTTATCTAATTTTCTTAAAGTAATTCTACCGTAATTCCAGAAGTCTGGAAATTAGAACTGCAGTTTAATAAAGAACTCCACAGTACATAAAAATGTGACTGTGGTTTTGAAACACCCAGAAGAAGCAAACTCCTGTGTAAACACACTGTCTCGTGAGAAAATACAGTGTCTGTGAACATGACACGAGTTCCTTTTTACTTGACTTCTGCCGGTTTGACTCCGAGTGTAGCCACTTAGCTGAAGTCCAAAGAAAACCTCCCCTGCAGAGAGTCAATATTGATGTCCACTCCAAACAGTGTCTATTGCATTGTGGTTGTAAAGCTTTGAAATATTAAGGCCCGTCTCTATCATCCGACCCGGGCCATTCAAACAACCAGCAGACTCTAAAACAACACAGTATGTGTGAAAAATGGAGACTGGCCCAGCTAAGATCAAACCTCACAAGTCGACCTATTTCTGATCTGGATTCAACCTCTTTTCCTCAACCGTCATTACTACAACACAGCAAGCTTATCAAACATTTTCCTTTCAAGTTTTAGGGAAAGGGAAACAAGAACAAAAAAGGGATTTTCTTTTTTTGTTATTTATTGAGAGATAAAGATACAAGTGCATAAACTGTTAGAGGGAATACTGAGTGACAGTTTTAGCTATTAATTTCAGTCTTATATCATAATATTGAGACAGATCTAGCCCAGGGTGACACTTTAATTCAATTAACTCTTATCTCTGCAGTAACGGATTCTTTTTCCCTGGGAAACGCCCTGAAATGTCTCTGCACTTCCCTTGATGGGATAAAAAAAACTGCCTTACAGGGGAATAATAGAGTGGAATAGCCTCATTTGCATAAAATTCCCCTTAATTAAGACATTTAATGTGTTCCTCTGCTACAGACACCCATACAGACACAGAAGCAGTACACACAGATTCATATTCTTCCTTGAATGCGGGCCCATAACACGATTAAAGCCCGCCTGAAGAGATCCGTGCACAGTGTGATTTCACACTCATTGTTTTTGCAGACAAAACGGATTAACCGGCACTGACACGGGGTCCTCTCTGCCCCATTCACAGCAGAAAGAGCTCAAAATCCAACAGCCTGCCCTGACAGGTCCACAGAAAAAATGGATATTGAACCCTTATGACGTGAAACCACACCAAAAACCATACTAATACTAATGACTAATTCTGTCAACTCGGCTCACTCACAATCATTTTCATCTCTTCCACCTGCAGTTCTGCCTCCTGTCTCTTTAACCCCAAAATGCCTAAACCACTTAAGGCCTATTTCAAAGAAAATAGTAGAAATACATCAAATTTTCCTTCTTTTTAAATAAGTTTGGACACAGGCACATTCCTGACTTTTAACAACACTCGGAAAGTACTTGGAAATTGCTCAGTTTCTTTATCTTGCTTGATGAAGGAGCTGCTAAAAACAGTTTGATTCCTCCTCATGTGTTGTATTTTTGATTTATGATGCATCAGATCTTTTGCTTGATGACAGGTGCGGACTACAGCGACAGTTTAGCACCTGGACTCTAAAAAAAGCCAAGCTGTTGTAACATGCAGAATGTGGTTTGGCTGAAATTTGTGTTGCTGAAATGGCCAAGGCTGTTCCTAAAAACCACACCGTCTGCATAGAGACATTTGACACACTCTCAGCATTAATGGTGCCTTCACAGATGTGCAAACTACCCATTCCACTTGTCATTTACTCCCATATCTGCACAAATTCTGTTTTTTAATGGTACGCTCATAATCATCCGAAAGGTCGGTCTGTTCTTAAACCCAGAAGACACTGTACCCATGTTTGGGGAAGGTGTGGTCCCTGGCTCAGCTGCAGGGGAGGAGTGGTGCAATGAGCTCAATGGGGCAGTGCCGGGGAGGCAGGTGAGAACACTCAGCTGGTGGCGTTTGGACTGATGACGGTCTTTTACCCCTTTTAGTCAGGCGGGAAACGAGAGAGGGGAAGGATGGAAAGCTGAAACCAGACTGTGGGTCGTTGTATAAAAACCAAAATAAACTTGACATCTGTGAGCACAGCCACTGTGTGTGTGGAGTGCATTCTACACCACGATTCGTAAACAGAATTTCAAATTCGGATTTGTCACACCAGAAAACAGAGTTTTACCCAGTGTCAGTCCCTACCCACCAAGTTTTAGAGTCAGTGACTTAATTACTTGTGAGTAAGAGTAAGTAACATTTTAATATTTTGCAGGAATTGAATTCAAAATGAGATGTTATGACTATACTTTGTTTTTACATAACATCATACCTAGACTTCATAAACAAAACAAATAATCAGAACAATGCCTCATATTATTACATTCAATCTTTTACCTGTCTGAGTCGAGCTTTACTTCATATTTCACCTAGTCAGGCAAACTACTTAAACATGATCAAACACATTTTAATGTCATAAATGTAGTATTTGTAGTATCATTAGGTATTATTTTCCAATTTCCTCAATACATCCAAGTACAATATTTTTAATCTCCTATAAGGGTGACAATACAGGTGACTCCACATAATACTTTTGTCTTGCATCAAATATCTGTGCTTAGTGAAAAGCACCACTAGGTGGGAGCAAATAGACTGATAATGGACCAGCTTGAGTAGCTGGTCCATTATCAGTTTACTGAGTGTAAACCACTGCATGGGCTGAAATTTGTGTTGAATGAAACCTGTTTTTTCTTAAATCTGTATATAAAATAAACACTTCAATCACAAGTAACACCAAGTGATGTTAAAACAAACAGCAGCTTGAATGCTAATTTGGTTCAAAATGAAACTAAGTATCAAGGACAGATGCTTTTGCCATTTCTCCTCACAGCATGACCAGAATGAAATACGTCACATGGAGTAAATGCTCATAGTAAAAAGAGATAAATAATGTAGCGAGCGAGGAGGAGGGTCTCTAAATCCACACCCATCCCCAAGACATCAGCATCCCTGCTTCAGCAGCAGAGCAGACAGAAGGAGCAGTAGGCACTTGAAACACACACAATCATGGATGCACACACACAGACCCCCGCACAGTGTGAAGTGTCCTTTTCTGTGTAGTGGAGTGGAGTGGCATAGAGGGAGGTCACTCGACAAAAACGGAGATAACGTCGCATGGTCCATTAGGAGGTCTGTGGGAAACAACAAATGAAAAGGGCTACCAGAGGAGTGTTGCTCAAGCAGCCCATTACCTCATTCTAAAACACACACACACTTACACACACACACACGCACGCGCAATCCTAACATAACCCCCTCTGCATCTCATGTCCATGTTCACAGATAGACAGGTCTTCCTTTGCAGGACAGAGCCAATTAAACAGCCTTGGTTCTGTAGTGGCAGTACGCTTGGATAAGCAAGAAGGCACGGCACAGAGAGATAGTGGGAAAGAGAGAGAGAGAGAGATGGCATAGCCATATATGAGAGGAAAATCAAGTTAGCCTTAGAAACCAGAAAGAGGAGCAGAAGGATTGGGAGCTCCCCCCAGATTGATATGTCAACATCTCTTACTGTTGTTGGTGGCAACATTTTTAATAGTTCCCAAGCTAACAGAGAAGCACTATCTTGCTGAGGAATGAGCTCAGTACTACTACAAACTGTTACAATGAAATAGCAGTCTTCATCTTCAGCATTCGAACACAACACCATCATCAAATATCCCCGCAGAACTCAGTGGCTCTTTTATATTTAAATGGCACCATTTCTAAAGCAGAAAGAAAACATTGGCGGTCTGCCACATCAATGGTTGAATGTTTCTTTAGGATGAAGGAACTAAAGGGAAAGACTACAGTCAGGTTCGACTTTATAAAACAGCGCCTGCTGATGTGTTGCAGGATGTTTCTCCTTCATCGTAGTCAGTTGAGCCGCACCTTTTCCTTTCTGTCTTCTGAAAAAGGACACGGCTACATGCAAAGGCACTAAACATTGATCCTGAATGTAAATCATGAGCTGCAGACGGTCAATATTGAACTGCATTATACGGTAATTACGGAAAACTATTACAAAATAATGAATGCCTAGAATTAGGGAAAAAAAAACTTTACCAAGACTTGAAGCAAAACTTTGATTTGACTTCATAAAATGTTAAGTGTTGTCATGCTGTATGCTGACATGCTGTCATCCAGTTTCAGCTTACTTCCCTGCAGAGTTGACAGAATTTTGAGGAATGACAGCAGAGACGGTCAGTTACAGAGGGTCAATGTAGGGGCTGTCAAGGAGGACACAGCGCAGCAGTTTAACTGACCGTTGCGGTTTTACCTCTGGGAATAGGAAAGATGTATGTGGTCCAGTCTAATGAGACCATTACTAACCTTCCAGTGCCTCTGGGAAGTGTAGAAACACAAGTACACAGACACATGCACAGGGATATTAAGTTTTATTGCATCTCAGAATCACGAAGCAAAGTGCTGGGAAATCAGTGGCTAAATTATTGTTCAGTGATTTAGAATTTTACTACCTTTTCTTCTTGGCCCATTCACTAGCTTGCCCTCTCCCTTTTTACCCTCTCCACTCGTTGCCTTTTCTCATCTTTTGTCTTTTCTTTTCTTCTTCCTGTGTCTTTGTTTAAAGCTCTTTCACTTCCAGTCAATCTTAGTGTGCCTACCCTTCTTAGTCATTCTTTCTTTCTTCCATTTTCCCTTTCCCTTACTTTCCATGTATTCCCATTACCACTAATAAGATTTATCACACGTTCCTGAGTCACTGTGTGAGTTTTTATGGAAATTTCTTAATGCAAAATAATAATCTTTGTGTTTCAGTTACATTTCTCAAATTAACACACTAACAAGTTTTATTATCGCTAATGTTGTGCTGAAATGCACCTTGTTTGCACCAAAATTAATCTCAGCCAGTTAACTTTAAAACTCTTTTTCTAACACTGATCTCTGGCTGCTAATCATTCACATGAACTTCAAACTGAACACAGCAGCACCAAGACATAAATGCATGTAAATGTCTGTATAAACACTGTATAAACACAAAAAACTGGGCTGTGGTTGCTAGCATGCAAGAAACCAAGGAAACTGCTGCTAGCACTGCTAAGGTTAGCCAGACTGATCTGACACTGTGGGTTTGCAACATGCATTTTGAAGAGTCCTGCACATTTTAAACATGATCTGATTAACGATTTCATACAGCTCCTTCAAATACACACAAAATATTCATTTGGCCAATGTCTGACATCATTTATTCAAAATATGTTCAGTGTGAAATGTTTCTGTTTAAGACTCATTGACAAGGCTAATTTGTTGTTGCCTTGTTTAAACAACTAGCAAATTAGTCACCAGAAACATCTGTATTTGGAACACCACAAACACAACAAACAGCCGATCCAAACGAAGTTAGGCAGACCCTTAAAGAGTAATTAATAACTACATATAACAAATGTTAGGGAAATCTGATTAGGTTTATGTCCTGTGTCTGAAAAGACAAAGAAAACATGTTATATAAGAATATCAAATGTTTAAATCCCCAGATATCAGGATCAGGTTCTAACCACAATGCAGCAAATGAATTAATAAAACTAGCTTCTTGTTTTTTCAGTTACACAGACATGGGTCTGTGTACACAGACTATGTATAATCTATACAGTATAGTAAAAACACCATTGTAATACCACTGTGAGAACATCGTATCATGAATCACTCTGTGGTTCTCTGCATTTGTTTAATCACTCAGTGAACAGATGGCTAAATAAATCATAGATAATAAAACAAGTCCTTAAAAAGCATCTGAGCCACACTTTGATAGATGTGAACTATGTGCAGGTATCCTAACTTTGGATCTGCAGACGGAGCACATATGTTCTTGAAACTCAGCAGAATAAAGCCAGACAACAGCCCGTGTCTGGGTCAGGGTGGTGGGTGTTTTTACCTTTTGTGACAGCGCAGTCTCCTGACTATATCAAGCACCTGAGCACCTAATGGGAATCTGCTGGCTGTTGGTGTTGACATGCCCTTTGCAGACGCTTCCCTCCTTCCCCATCTGTCTGCAGACTCAGACTGCTCAGTGACAGCTTCATACAAATACACAGCTGAGACACACACACACACACAC
>NW_005187544.1:439904-453777 GCF_000239375.1 Pundamilia nyererei | reverse complement strand
CACACACACACACACGTGATGCAAGTATTCAAATCCTCAGCCAGGCCAAATGCCAGAATTATGTCCCCAGCTCAGAGGCAAACAAAAGTATACAGAGTTTGTAGACAAATATATATGATTATAGGAATAACAGCTCAGTTGTTTCCATGTCAACCTAAACCCTGTCACTGCATGTTGTAAGTAATTACGGTTTACACGATATATCATACTGTTAATACTGCTAATTTGAGTTTCATTAGCAGTATCACAAGAACCAGCTAACAAGATATGAATCCAAGTACGTAGTTATAATCTATTCCCTTTCATATCTGAAAGATTATTACTTTCCTGTGAGTAATGTAATGTAATGCAATTCATGGAGTAAAGAAAAAGAAATTAAAAACCCCAAAGGTTTCATGTTTTCTCTGATCAGCTGTCTTGCTCTATGAAAGCTGCTTGTTTTCTACGTTACCGTCTGCAGATGCGAGCAGCTAGAGCAGCAAATGCTAGAAATCTGCATCTCTCATTAGCAACGCTGCATAAATACATCGGCTCCACACCAGCCTATTCTTGAGAGACTCTCAACACATAAATAATTTAATTATGTCGTTTACTATGTCCATTCTCAATTTTCATTTCAATTTGGAGAAATCCTGTCGCTGCAAAGCAAATCTGTCCCTTTGCATTTGATAATCTTGGTGGTTTCAATACAGCAGACTTTATGATTCTGTCTTCAGGAGCATGGTGAAGTAAAACTGAACTTTTTAACTGCTGTGAAATTTAAAGACAAAAACAAATTGCTGAATGCTGCTAAAATATCTTTTTTTGCCAGATGATCAAATAAATCATAAGCTATATCTGTGTTGAGGAGCATTTATGGCCTAAATTCCTTCAGCCTCAAAGCAAGTAGTGATGTTCAACAGTGCAAAACATTGCAGAAGAGTTTTCTTTATTAAACTATACAAAACTGGTGTGTTTGCTGTCATTCAAGAAAAGTAAGCAAGGACTTTGGTATTTCTCAGATGTTTATGGGCAAAATGGCTGAATAGCTTTCAAATACTGGTCACATGATTTTAGTCACACTATGAAACATTAAGCAGACTTTAAATCTGCTACTTTCATCTCATACTGTCACACATTGACACACACATCTGTCGCACATTTGTTATTTTCCTGACATTGTACACATCAGGAAACTAACAGGTTATTTTTTTATGACGTTGTGTTTTACAATAAAATAACATTTAAGTGAACATTTAATGTCAAAATGTTACTTTGAACAGTTAGTCAGTGTTCGAAAATGCTCGCTGGATTTATTGTCACGTATTCTCCTGTGAGGTGGTCTGAGAGTCTGTAACAACCAGTTAGATGTATCCTATCCAGCTGAGATAAACAGCTCTTGCAATTAAGCTGCTATGTGAAGGAGCTTGTTGGACAGAAATCAAAGTTTAAGCCTACATCCAAAGCCCTCTTCTTTTTGATCAGCCCTTACTTTCTAATATTGTTTCTCTTCCCCTCATTAACCTCTATTAGCCCCATTACCGCTTTCTTTTTTTTTTTTTTTGGTTTTACTCCTTTCTTCTTATTTCTCCATCAGTTCCTCTGCTGTGATGTTCTTAATGAACAAAACAACAGGCAGACAGGAAGCAAAGAAGCCAATGCTAACAAAAGACCCAGCTGAGAGACTACTCAGAGAGAATTATTGGCAATACACACACACACACACACACACACACACACACACACACACACACACACAAATATCTGCATGGGTGTATGAACAAATTCAGTGTACGCTCTGTGCACGTGCAGCACCTGAAGTCCATCTTAGCTCCTAAAAATAAAACATACATCTTTGTTCTCCTCACTTTTTCCTTTTCTCCAGTCACAGTTTGTTCAATCTCAGAATTCTTCTCCCTCCGACTGCGTACCCGCTGCTTCCTTATTCCCTTCCGACTCTGCTGCAGTCTCCCTGCTTATGCCAGTGAGGATTTCCCTTGGAGCGTCCCCTTCATCCTAAATGGGATTACATGAAATTCCCACTGCTGATCCTTCTTCCACTCCCCAATACGCCCATAAACCCATCATCTCCCCCCCAGGAAATACCACAACATACCACACAAGAAGAATTTAAAAAAAAAAATCCAATTACCACTGTAAGAAGAAAATCACATTTTACCAAAACATGGCTTCTATTGACTCAGAACGGGGATTCTTTTTTTTTTCCTTCATGACATCATGACAGCAAGCACAAAAGGAACTGCCACCTTTCTGGCTTTTCCCATTGATTCTTTGTGCCTGTGTTTTGCCATTTATTTTACGAGCGGTGACATCGGATACTATTCTTCCCAGTTGTTGCAGAACACTCTGGCGATTCATCCAGATAAAATTCCATTTCTTCAGTTGGCAGGTCTGCCCTCTCCCGACTCTTCGTCCTCCTCCTGCTCCAAGTCTGCTGACAGCCAGCTAGCTTTTAACGCACACCATTGATTCTTTTGGCCTTTCTGTGCTGTAACAGCGTTTGGAGATAATAAATGGAGATGCCTCCACACTGGGTGTGTGACCCCAGATGGATAACTCTGCCAGATAACAGGCAGCAGAGGAAGGGAGGGAAGACTGGAAAAGTGGTGTGGTGGATTTTAGTGGTCTGGAGGGGCAGAGCAAGATAAAAGTAGCAAGGTAGAAAAAGAAAAAGCCCCTCAAGAAACCAAAATTTTCTTCTTCCTAAAGCAGAAACCTTGGAGATACTGTGGCCTAGTTTACTATTTATAAAAGTGTGCAGCACATATGTGTGCAAGTACATGCTTGTGTAATGATGTGGACATAATGAGGACAGATGAGGTCATTCTGGCAGTTGGGGTGGCACACCTGTAGGGGCTGCAGCAGGCTCAGTGAGAGGAATGATGTATGGGAGCCAGGTAGGAGTTAGGGTACTCAGCACCAGAGTGCTGTGCAGCCCAGAATAAAAGAAAAAAACTCACCATCATCACCATTAACACAATCATCATCCTCCACCATCCATCACCAGCTACATCGCCTTCACCACCATCATCATCCATCACCCATGTCAACAGAGTATGTAACTGGCTGGGGCAAATATAGGCGAGTAAAGCGAATCGGTAAACTGGTTTCGCTCGGCTAAAACTACAACATCATGATTGTCACCACCTCAAAGGGGTAAAACAATTTTTTCCTGTCTTCTTCTTCTTTGCTGCTTTAAATTAGTTATAAAGCAGTTTCCGTAATGGATTTCCAATAAACCGTCTCTTTTGCCATCAAAAATGTTGTACTTTTATACTGTCTGTCTGTTATCCAGCAATATTAGACTAATGGCCACATTTACTCAATGGGGCAATCCCCAAATAGCCCTCATAGATGTGGTTAGTCCTGTGGCTGATCTGCAGAATCTGCACTATTTTCTAAAAACAAGCACAGTCAGATCATTTGAATATCAATCACAAAACATGAGGCATGCTTTTTTCAGTGTTAAATATCGGTGCAATTAGCAGTAAACTTTGCTGAAAACTTTTGTAAATCATATTTGATGTAAATGATTTCCTCACTAAATTTTATTGCCTTGAGAAATGAATTTTCTGAAAAAAATATGCAACAGGGTCAGTTCACAAATCTCTGAGTTCACACCTCTTGTATGTAATATTGTCACTGCACTCTCTTTGTAAATACTGAGCACTGTTTTTACACCACTGGCACAACGTATTAATCAATCCGTCCTTAAACTACCAGATTGAATTTTTAGGAAACTGAATGGAAAGGTGGAACATGAAAAACTAATAAAAACCCATCAAATACTTGTGCACTTCTTCACCACTTATTGTGAAACTGCAGGAAAGAGCAGAATGCGCTCTCTGATTGGTCTTCACCGACAATATTCAAGCATTGCTTTCAAGTTTCGAGTAACAGAGGTGTTTTAGCAATGTACTCTCTTTCAATCATGGAAGATCAGCAAAATCTCAATAAATACAAAAGCACTCAAGATATTGTCTTGACAATCTGCAATAAACTGAGCCTAAGCTAGCAGGTATTATTTACACCTAAGCAATTATAGAAAGTTGTGTGTAAAAATGTTGCTATTTGGTCACCAAATTAGCATCATCATCCCCATCATCATTCTCACAGCGTATGCCCTCTATAGAATCTATCACATCCACGACTAAGTTATCAAGTCATCAAGTGCACATCAGGGCTGTCATACAGCCTCTGACCTTATGCAACATTAACGTCACAGTGGCATTCAGAGCAGCACCCTGTCACTACAGACAAAGTCTACTGCTGTGGCAGAAGGAAAACAGGACAAAAGGAACAGTGGGATGGGTTCAACTCAACAACAGGTATACAGGCAGGTAAAACAGTCAGCTTACAAGGTAAAACAGTTATGCACAATACCAAAATATGCTTGCTCACTTGGCCCACCGTCTACACTGTAAGCATTATTACAAAAACAACAACAACCCAGATTTACAAATGGCAGCAAATCTTAGCTGGTTTACATAATCCCTGAGGAAATGAAAGCGATGATGTAAGCTGTCTTAACAATTCCTCCTTCCACTTGTGTCTCTCTTTTGGATTTGTCATGACTGCTCTTCAGCAGCGTCACTTGTCATTTGATGTCAGATTTTGTCAAATCTCTGTAAAAACTGAAGGAGATAGGAGGTGAGGAAGGAAGAACTGAGCTCCAAAGCAAGAAAGTACAGGCTATGTGGAGGCAGGTGCTGGATATGCTACACTGAGGCGATGTGCAAAGTTCAGTCACAGCTGAAATGCTGATCAAAAGGGACTCGCAGAAGCGTGCTGCTCAGGGAAGAAAAGTAAATGAGCTATGACAGCAGATTAGCAGCCCTAACCCTAACCCCATTTCATCAGATTTCCCCACAGTTCATTCTGGACACTTTCTTGAAATGACTGTGTGCTGTTTTCATAAAGTTGCTGCTAAAGGTTCTTATGGACTTAATATGTTTCTCCGCTAGACAAACCTGTGGTTGTAATAAACTGAACTGATCTATTATATCGTGAAGAAGGAACCCACACTTTTAAACAGTTGCGTTTTCTAGACAGTGAATCATTAATATGCAGTATGAGGTATCACCTGAAGTTGTCAATCCTAGTTTCAAATTAATGATGTCTCAGCTATCAATAACTCTAGTTATAAAACATTTATGTGACATGATGTACTGTACGATGAAGCAGCTGTGACAAAAGGTTAAGGGAATAAAATGCATCCTGATATTGTAACCTGTGTTGAATGTGAAGATGGGAGCTTGAGAAATCAGAAAGAAGAGCAACATAAACTAAATCAAAAATTTTTATTCTTGGACATAATTTGCTCTGCATGTTTCACAGTTCAAACTGATCCTTGTTTTTCTTATACTTGGCCTTGATGCAACTCCAGAATTGATCCACTATCTGCAGCATGTCTTTTAAGGGAACCCCCAGTTTCCTTCTGATTGGCTGACAGAAGAAAACAGAAGAACAGCAAATGGGGTTGCTTCTCTCACAGTCAGAGCGCTATGTGTCTGCAAAGGCTACATTGGGGAGGGGTGACTATAGCTCAGAAGGATGTCTATTAATTAGAAAGTTGGTGGTTCGTGCCCAGTACTTTCCCCAAAGTATTCTTGGGCAAGTACTGAACCCTCAGTTGCTCCCAATGTGTTCATCAGAGTGTGAATGTCTGTGAATGTTATATTGAAAGCACTTAGGCATACAAGAAAGTTCTTACATGAAGGTGTGTGTGAATGGACGAATGATGCTTGTAGTATAAAATACTTGTGCAATACAAGAACTAGTGCAAAAATATCTGCCCTCGTTGACATCATATAAGACAGGAGTACAAAAACACTGTCTGAAACCGAGCTTTTATGAAGCTGAAGTTTGAGCTACTGGTTCACAGGAATTTCTCGTTCATTCACTTTTTTGTTTGAAACTTCAGCCCGGTTCACTGCTGTAGCACTGCTGTATACGACAGAAAACCAGGAACAGCATAACAAGTTCACTTTGTGTTTCCACAGCATCACTGTACCTTCAACTCAAATAGACTGGCATTTCCCTTTTTATCTATCCATCAATCAGTAATACACGTTGTTAGTGTGCAAGGTCACAGAGGCCTGGAGGACATAAGACTCGACAAGAGGTAATCTGAGCAGGTAACCAATCACTGACTCGTAGATACAGACAGTATCTCTACAGGTTTAGGGTTATCTCTATGGAGAAAATCCAAAATTTTAAACACAGGACATTATGCCGTGTGGTGCTCACACTCTCATCACTGCACCACTCATCTGTACATGTATTTTTAAGAAAGCATATTTACGTACCTCCGCACAATCCTGATTCCCACACTGAATCGATAAATAATGTAAAGTACGATGTCATTGCTTTTACAAGATCAGAGAAGCTTGTTTGATGATGAAGCTTTGCATAGCACCAGCTTAACAATTCAAGAGGAATGAGAAACATCTGCCCAAGCTGATGAAATGCACGTCACACCATTAAAATGACCTACCAGAAATGTTTTTATGGTAGACCTCTACTTAGATGGCACATCAGATGATCCTCTCTCAGAATGTGCACTGCTTTATCACAGCTTTCCCACACTGCACTGTCACATCTGAATAATGCACAAAATGCACCTTAAAGCCACATGGGGAAAAGAGGCCACAATGCATTTGAAATTGGTGTAAGTGAAATAAAATTGGCAGTAAATGTGCAGACAGGCAGGCGGCACTATGTGACGACAGCACATGTGCACTGATGGAGCTTTTATGGAGCGGGGCCACAGTGACAACAGCACTTACAGCCTCATAATGTAGCGATTAGTTTTAAATGGGACGAGCTGCGGTGGCGCTCTGGCAGCACCCTGCTCTCGGGGGCGCAGGAAGCCTGTCAGAGGGGACGGAGGAGCGTCCATCACCGCCGCTGCAGTCGGCAGCTCAACCTGGCAGGGCCTCCGGGCCAGAAGCACCCACCCCAACGCCCCCAATTCTTTTCCCCAGAGGAGTTATAAATCACCGGGCTCCTGACAGGAGCAGCAATGGAGAGGAGTCACCTTGGGTGGAGCTGCTGGCTTGTACGCTGGAAGATGTTCACTTACTAATGATTATTTTTTTCTCCTTATACAACCATTTATTCTCACACAGACACATACACACTGAGGGCCTTATGCAAAAAGGTCAGCACTCCTCAGCTGTCTCCCCATGTCCCTACCTAATGTAGTGTCCTCCTCAGTGATAACAGCATGACACTATATGAAAGCCCAACTGAGAATACAGCCATTACTGCTGCTGCTGCTCAGTCTCTTACATCTAGATACATGGGAACAAATGGGAGATAGTGAAGCACAAAGTCTAAACAAATAAGAACAATCAAAAGGCTCTGTGTGTGTGTGTGTGTGTGTGTGTGTGTGTGTGTGTGTGTGTGTGTGTGTGTGTGTGTGTGTGTGTGTGTCAACGTGTGAGTGTATAAAGGGGGTTGGGCACGAATATTGCAAAGAATTCTCTCATCCTTGTCTGACAGGCTGTGTACAGTCTAATGCCTTTAGTCTGTCAAACACTCTGTCACAGACCAGTAGGAATATAATGGCTTCAGTGCGTCTGTCAATGTCCTCACCACCTCCTCCTCCCACTGGTGGGACATACAAAATTTCTGTTTACAGGACTGGAGGAATCCAGCATGTCATGTGACACGTCTTACTAAACATGGTCCACTGGTTGTATTATTTTACTATTACACTGAGGTTTGGAAAGACTGCATATAAAAACAGATGACCAAAAGTCTGTGGGATGTCATAGATCAATCTGTGGTGACCAGCAACAAATACATAAATTCTGTCAACATGTGGACATGGAATGGTAAAGTCCAGCTTTAATTACGATTGCTCATTTTATTCTCAGAGTTTCTCAGAACTTAAAACAGCGCCTTTTCCCTTAGCTCCTATTAAACATGACTGTGGGGTATAAACACACCATTACGGTAATTTTGTTTGTTTACATTAGCATCAGTGTCCATGACCAAATGCAGAACCTGTCTTTTCATTTCTTGCACATTCCTCCTGTTTAGCTACGTGGATACTCGCTAATTTATGCTCCGTTAAAAGTGCTGACATTTGAACAAAGATGTGACACTAACATATTTCTTGACATATTTTGGAAAAACCTGTCATGACTGCAGGCATAACAAGCATTTTATTATGCAAACTGTCAAGTTTTTACATTTTCATGTCTTGTGCTTTATTGTTTGCAAAACACAGAAAAGAAGCTATTTTCCTTCTTTTCTGCCTGTGCGTGTGTGTGCGCCCATGTGCGTGCGTGTGTGTGTGTGTTGCAATACTACTAATGAAACAATAAAATTAGCAGTATTAACAGTATGATATATTTTGTAAACCCTAGTTATATACAACATACAGTGATGATAGGGTTTAGGCTGACATTGAAATAACTGAGCTATTAAGTATATAAAGTGTGTATACTTTTGTCTGCCTCTCTGGGCTGGGAAGATAAGATTATTGACCAATGAATATACCAACACACAAAAACAAATAACTGAATCTTTTATATGACACAAAATTGTAACGATAATGGGAAAAAAAATGAGTGGCCCATCTGTCTAATTTTCTGCATTTGTTCAGTGATAAATGTAAATCTATTGCAAAAACTGTATCTCAAACACACTGCGACTGCAGGAAAAGCAATCTGGATATAGAAACAGACAACAGAACACTATTGGTCATGGACTGGCCTCCCCACAGTCTCAAACTCAACATTAAAGTACTATGGGCGACCCACATCCAACTGGACAGAGCAGAACAATCTCCTTAATACTACTTGAAAGCAATTTCCAGCAACGTGGCCACCAAAGACCATAGAAAGAGAATGACATTCCGCAACTTCAAGCAGCTACAGACTAGCGATGGAAAGTGAGTGGAACAATAGACTTTTAGATAAAGTGAAATGAGATAAACCAGGTGATATGCCAGTCAATATAATTGACTGGCATATCACCTGGTAGTAAATACATTAGAGTGATTAGAGTGACCTAGAATGTCCTAGAATGTCAAAAAGCATCCATTCATCATATTCAAAGCGATATATGATAAGCAAACTGCTTCCAGTGTGAGTTTAGGATGTCAGAAAGAATAAACAATAAATGACCATTTCCCATTTTCCTAGCAAAATATAAAGAAATGGTCACTTGGACTGACAGCCCCATACGCAACACACTGTGAGTCACTGTACTCTGGCACCTTTCTAACAGAACCAACGTTTTCAGCAGTTTGCGCTACAGTAGCTCGTCTGTTGGATTGGATTACATGGGCTTTCATTCCCCCACGTGCATCAGTGAGCCTTGGCCACCCATGACCCTCTCGCTGGTTCACTTTTCCTTGCTTAGATCACTGCAGATCAGGAACACCCCACAGGAAATGCAGTTTTGGAGATGCTCTGACTGAACATACCAGCTTTGAAGACTACATGTTCACTTGCTCATTAATATATCCCACCCACTAACATGTGACACGATGAAGAAATAATCAGTTAATCACTTCACTTCTTAGTGGTTATAATGTTATGCATGCTCAGTGAATATCTGTTAATTGAGACCACACCTTGTATGCCCTTGCATGCTTTCTGCCTTCTTTTGTGAGTCAAATTTGAGACAAAAAAAGGAAACATGAAACAAATCTAAAGAAACAACATCTCAAAGCGACAACTGCCAAGGTTTGTAAATGTTTTTTCCAGTGATTGAACGGCTGGATGTCTCATGGAAGTCCAACCAGGTTCACTCAATATCATTTAACTGCTTCTTCAAATTAAGTCTCTGGCCCTTGTCTTGGACTACAGCAGGAAATGGTGGCTCTGGCTTTCTAACCAGAACCACAGAAGGTGGAGAACAGGTTCGCCATATGCAGTCCAAGTTAGAGTTCACGAGCTCCTTTTAGAGCCAGCTAAATAATCCCTGCATCCGCTACCTGCACAAGCACAGTCTAATTCCATGGTAAGCACTGACATTTCAGGATTCATTTTAATGTATGGAAGGCTCCAAGCATTCACTATGCAAACAGTTATATAGTAGCAATAATCAGTCAAATATACTGTAGCATCAATGTTATTTAGTCTGTTTTCCATTTTGTCTTGCGTTTTTTAAAATATAAGTATTAAATATTCACAAAAAATAAATAAATAAATTCACAAAAATAAAATGCCGGTGAGAGGAGTCGAAAACTGAACTGTGAAACGCAGCCCGATATTTTTAGGAGCTGATAAAGAAATGGCTGAAGGCATGTGCAATTATTCCAGTGAAGTGATAATTCTGCAGGGACTTTTGACACATTTTCACACATCAGTCTGCATTGTAATTAAAAAGCAGGCGCATAACTCATTTCAGCCTGAAAGGTGTTAGCCGAGGTGAAAACACGGCAAAGAGATAATAAATTAGAAAGTTGTAGCAGAAGAACACCACAACTGCTGAAGTGGACGTTTGAATTTGGCAACACAGTGAGACTAAAAATAGACTTTACTGAAAGTCTAAACTAAAGCACATTTAACTTTGATGACTCCCGACAAGCATGTTTACAGAAATAGTGTCGATATAAGAAACTGTTACTGATCTTCACGGTCCATTTTTGTCTGTTTCACTTCTGTTTTTAGAAACGAGATGATCACATCTACATATTTATAGCAGCACGACTTATGTTTTACTGACCTCAAACATATTTTTTTGCAAAGATCACCCCCCCACACACACACATATACAGGCTGTATGCAGTGTTAGACTTCTTTAATGAATGTACTCCAGTTAAATAAATTCCAGACAGGAAATTAATGTAAAATTATGATTTATTGACCCTTTAATGCACACTGTGCATAGTTTGCACTGTTTCTGACGCAATTAAACTTTATTATCACTGTGTGTGTGTGTGTGTGTGTGTGTGTGTGTGTGTGTGTGTGTGTGTGTGTGTGTGTGTGTGTGTCTTCATCTCTGGGCATATTGGCACTTGTGTGTTCGTGCACCTCGCTGTACATACTAATTACTTTAAATTAAACAGCAGGCTCTTCCCTGTCAGAACTTATTGGCTTATAATTACTTTAGAAAATCCTCTGTACTGTAGCACAGCATACTGAAGGATGTTCCAACACTGGGGTGCATTTCTGCTGTGAAATGCTCTGTGTAGTTGTGAGAAGCAGGCAACTAAAAAGATTCACGTTTTTGGAAAAACTGAGGTTCTATTATTGACCCAAGGAATATCATTAAAGACTATAGTTCTTTGTTTCCTTTGAAAATCCCTAAACGAAATATTTTTAGCCTGAGATCTAAAAGCTGTAACTAACTGAAGTACTAAAGTCAAAGCATTTAAAAAAAATGTAAGTTTTTGCCAGAATGAGTTCTGTTGCTAATAAAGAAAAAAAGCCAATATAAATTATTTGCTGAGAGATTTTCAAGAATTAAATGAATGGATTCAAAATCCAACAACATAGTATATTACTTTCAGTTTCTTTTAAACTGATTACTTCCCATTATTGATTTATATTAAAAGGCTTCCACGAGGAGACCACCAACATGCTTTCATTGTGATCGTGCAGATACAGTGGCCAGCAAATATTTGGCAATGACTTCCTATTGCATGACCAGGTCATCGTTTATGAATGAGGACACATTTTAACAAGCTAATAGAGAGCTAAATCAATGTCAGATGATACTTGATGTTTTCAAAATTGCATTTCATCATAAGTGGCCCTCTTTTGCTTTTTGAAACCAAACAGAGCCTCTTCAAATGTGATTAGTTAATAGTATAATTCCCTGTCTACAAATATCTGAATATCTACAAATACAGTTTGCTGTGGTGCACCAAGCTCACACCATAACTAGATGACAGTGAAACATCAGTGTTCAGAGTAAATGATCCTCCACATGAGGCAACAAAGATGTATAAGCAACGAATCGTTATTCATCTTTAGGCTGCACAAATGTGTGAGCATTTTTTCAGTTCACTATTCACGACAACATCAAGGCCAAGTTGATACCGTCATCCGCTTTGCCACCGCTGTTCATGCAGGAAAGCTTAAAGGGATAAATCCCAATTTCACACTTTCATGATGTGCATGCTGTGACATGCAAACAAAGCCTCACAGACCGCTTCACATCACTGTGTGTTATAAACACCATATGCAAACTCAACTTAGCCATTATGTAGCTTCCTGAGGGTAAGAAACATGAAATCACAATACATTTTAGTTGTTGCAATGAGTGTGCTAAGAAAGTAATAAGACTGAGCAACACACAACATTTTGTGTATTTTGTTGTGGTGAAGTTTATGTCTAGATTACCAAAAGGTTTGAAGCAGCAATTTGCATGCAAAGAGAAAACATTCATTTACAGTGTGTAACTGAATTTTTCTTATTCATCTGTGATTCCATATTCACCTCATTTTCAATCACCCAGTCCAACACAACTGGGCCTCCAGAACATTTAAGTTTTTCATGGATTTATACTGTATGCTTAAATAATTTGCTTTGAGCCCAGTTCTTTATCAATTAATATATCTAAATACCTTTGAAGTTACTCAGTGCAAAACAAAATATAACCAGAAATTGATGGAACTAAGCCCCCCAGTAAAAACCCCAAACCACAGCCCTATCAATAAAATATACACAAGACAAAGCAGTGTTTCACCACACACACACACAGCCTCAGTTACCATAGAGACAGGGCACCCTGGACATATTGAGGATTTATTAAAAAAGCCTCCCTGGCAGTATTATTCCCTCCACACCCTGAGAGCAGAGATGTAGAGTGTCACCACACTGCAGGAGAAGCAGACACATACCACAACAGAATGTTTAACAACTGTTAGGAGAAACGCTGCTGAGTTTCCTGTAGCCTGCCCTTTCTGTCTTCAACACTTATCATGATCTTAATGATCAGCCTTAAGTGAAGCACTCAGGAGCTTCAGCAGTGATATCATCAGGGTTACATAGGATACAGTTGAGCTGTACAGGACTGGCCACAGCATTGACAAGGAGCTTTCTCTACAGGTTCTGAAGGTTGCAGTACACAGTCTGAGCTGACAAAGGAGCTCACATGTCTGCCCTGTAATTGGAGGGTACACTGTGTAAACACCACAGCCCTATACTGTAAATGCTGCTACAGGTCAGCTGGCGTTAACAGATGCTGGGAGGAGCCTGTCAGGCAGGAACACTGGCTGTTATGAAGGGAAAGCATGGATTCTTGGCTTGACTCCAAAAACCTAGATATTAATGCATTTCATAACCTTTTCATTTAGAGCGCAATACAAAAAAAATTGTTTAGCATCACCACCTCACCATGGTGGAGAACTTTGCCCCTCAAGGCAAACTGGTCCTCGGCTGGGGCCAGACTAAGAGTGACTCGGTATACCAGTGACAGCAGCAATCGGCTGAGCCTTAGCTCACTGGGCCTGGCCGAGCAGAGGTCGACAGCACCACATGGATCCTTCCGTAGGCCCACCACTCACAGGAGGGGCTATAGTTGTTTGGTGCACTGTGAATGGGGTGGAGGCCCAGGCAGTCCAATCCCCAGATGACAAATCTGACTTTAGAAATATGGAAACCATCTCTTTGGTGGTGAAGAAACCTGAGCTGGTCCATGAGCCTGAGAAACATTGGCTAGATATGGTCAGATTCACCTCAGTACAGCTTGGAGACCAGATCCCTGTCTCCTCGAGGTGGCTGGACTCTGTAACACTCTGAAGTTGTGCTAAGTGAGGCAGTGGGCAGGGGTGGGTATAATTTCTGGTTTTACCCAGTGGATGGAGGGTTGCTTCCCTGCACCTTTGGGTAAGGCAAAATCGCTAGCCCGATGTCCCGGGGCTAGCGATTTTTCCAGTCGGGCTACCAAAATCTATCTCTGC